>NC_062232.1:97248905-97351689 GCF_902686445.1 Sciurus carolinensis
ACAGTTACTACTGTGGTTTTCTAATGATGATTTTCTATTCATTTTGGCATGTATATTTATTAATTATATTTTTCCATAAGGAAGAACTATTTTGTATTCAATTATTTATATCTGTATAAATTCCTGGATATGTATTTTTTGTCAGCTCTTTCGCTCCTGTTACTAAATGACCCTACTAGCACAACTGTAAAGGAGGAAAGGTTTATTTGAGGGCTCACAGTTTTAGAGGTCTTAGTCCATAGAAGGCCATCTCCATTCCTCAGGGCTCAAGGTGAGGCAGAACATCATGGCGGGAGAAGGTGGCAGAGGGAAGCAGCTCACATCATGTGATCAGGAAACAGAGAGAGACTCCACTCTCCAGATACAAAATATATACCCTATAGTCACGCCCCCATTCTCACTCCTCCAGCCACACCCTACCACTTCAATTAATCCCATCAGGGATAATTCACTGATTAGGTTAAGACACCTACAACCCAATCATTTCTCCTCTAAACCTCCCTACATTGTGTTACACATGAGCTTTTGGGGGACACCGCACATCTAAACCATAAGAGTATTTTATTCTATGAATTGTAGTAACACTGTTATTTACTTTATTGTTCAAATTGTTCCATTTGTAGTATGAGACTCAAAATTAAGGCCTAATATTATGTGCTGCATAGATATATGATGAAATCAAGAGGGGTTCAAATGGCTAAACTGCAAGTTCCATTCATCTGTTCCTGCAGAGAAGTTCTCCAGCTAACAAATCCTCTTTACCATGGGAACCAGGCACCATTGCTGTTTATTCCTGGTAGCAGATTTCCATTATTTTCCTGTCAGGAAGTTATTCAGACAAGCTAGTCAAAGCTTCCTGCAGGAAACAGAAACCATTCTACTGTCTTTTTTTTTTTTCCCCCTGGAACTGGGTATTGAACTCAGGGGCACTTCATCACTGAGCCACATTTCTAGCCCTACTTTGTATTTTATTTAGGGACAGGGTCTCACAGATTGCTTAGCACCTCGCTTTTGCTGAAGCTGGGTTTGAACTCTTGATCCATCCTGCCTTCTGGATATTACAAAGCCTACCATCTGCAAATCCCTGATAGCTACTATGTTTCCAAGTATAACACCCCCATGTTCTTGCAGGACATGCAACACCTTACTTCTTGGCAGTGAATGTAAGTGACTAATGAACTATTGTCAAACTCATCCATGCACTGCTAGGTGTTATGTATTAAGATATCCTCATAACTCTGGTACAGTAATCCCTTCCTCATTAATGGACTAAAGAGGAGATAAAGACAGCATCTTAAGTCACTGAGAATTGCCATTATGGAAGGTTTGTAGTCCTCCAAAATTTATGTTGAAACCTAATGCCTTTGGCAATATTATTAAGAAATGGTGACTTTTAGGAGGTGATTAGGTCATGAGGACTGCTGTTTTGGATATTGTTAGCTCTGTTACAAAATCAGTTAAAGATACCCTTCTTCTTTTTCCATCATCTTAGTAGGGAGCAATAAGTTGCTATCTTTGAAGCAGAGAACAAACTGTCACCAGACAGACTCTGTGGGCACCTTGATCTAGAACACCCCATCCTCCAGACCTATGAGCAATAAGTTTCTGTTATTTATAAATTACCAAGTCTAAAGTATTTTGTTATAGCAGCTGAATACACTAATACAAGGGTTACTTTAGATAAGCTTCTTTACCAGTTTGATGTGGAGAAGTGTTGAGTCTTTGGTTGGGGAAGAGAAAATACAAGATAATGCTGGAATACCTTGTAGTACTAAAAAGTGAGGATGTTGTCCTTTGCATTTGATAAAAGAAAAACAGAATCAGTTATTTTTCCCCATAAACCACTACACAGTTTCCAAAGTTTAAGCCCTAGTAATTGCTTCCATTATAATTATTTTCATATTCCTTAGTTGTTGACAATTCTCAAAGGACTTTTATAATAGTAATATTAAGCTCTAACTTCTTAGAATCCACCAGACATTTTGTTATTAACAATTGTACTTATACAACATTAGAAATTTCCTGTGTTTCATTACCCTGCCAGATCTTACACATATGTTGCTTCTCAATGGAGAGCCCAGTCATGCTCTTCAGTAAGTCACATATATAGAAATGCTAATTTAACCAGCTACAGAATCCTCAAACAGTATTCTCCTATTCTCTCCTGGCAAGCTGCAATTCACAGCAGGAAAGAGGAGTTCAAACATTCCCACTTCAAAGAGGCAAGTCTGAAACTTAAACAAAAGAAGCTACACAAATCACTTTTAGCAACATGCCATTTGCTAATTGTATCCAAAAGGGCAGCAAATCAGACATAATCTTGTCAACTTTAAACCAGTATTTTTCTTTTTGGTTGGTCTATTTTTTAGCTGGGGCATAAGATGATTGAGATTTTATACCTAAAAATGAAATTCCATTTTAAAAAAGGTAAGAATACACTATGAGAAGTGACTATTATGTAATAAATATAACTCAAAAACATTAATTTTGTTTGGATGGTAGGAATACAGGCATAGTTATTCTATATTTAACTGGTTTTAACAATGAGCTGATATGTTATTTTTAAAATGTGATTAAAAACATAGAAAAGCATACATCAAATAAAAGTTATTCCCTTTAAGCTATCGTCTTAGAAAAATACATTTTTTTCAAAACCATTATGCTATAGTTCCAAGAGATTTCTGGAGTTCCTTTTTTTTTATTTAAATGGGTCTTTCCATGCTTCCTGGGTTGTCTCTCAAACTCATGGGCTTAAATGATTCTCCTGAGTAGCTGGGACTAGAGGCATACATCTGGTTCTAGAACTCCTTTCTTTTAAATGCCTTCAGTGTAAGTGTATAAGCCACATAATAAAAATGGGATCATTATTTTAATAGAATCTATTTCTTTGAATAAAAATCATGTTCTCAGGTTTTATCACACAATTTACTCAGAGCTTTGACTCTAAATTTTGACAGTTTCTAAAAATAAAATTGAATATATATATATGTATATATATATTTCTTTATTTTTTGCAAATAACATGGGACAGCCTCCATAAGTAATTTGAGCTAACATCTCAGACTCTAAGTTTTCCTTACCATCTGGTATTTAAAAATTTGCATACCATTGTTCCTTCAGTGACATATCCAAGATTAGACCATATTCCTTCATTCTAATGTAAAAAGATACTAAGAAGTTTTTCATTTATTTTTCCAGAATATTAATTCATTAAAACTGAGATAGTAATTGATTTCCTCACAAGATATCAATCTTTCCCTAACCCGTAAAATACTGCTTGACACAGTATGTGCTGAATAAATGTTTATCTAAAAAGACAATTGTGTGAAGAAATGATAATGCCCCCCCCAGATACTGATTTCCACCATTGATGAAGTATCAAAACATGTAGAAATCCTCCATTCTGTCTACTGTTGTCCCACTGTTTGAAGTAGTTATTTTTGCCAACTTGATATAAAAGATAATAAACTAAAACACAAGATGATTATTTGCATAAAGTCTCATGATTAATAAGTAGTAGAACCATAATTTAAATTAATATATTCACTCTAACAAGTTGCCTTAAACTACCAATTTCGAAAAGAAAATTCTTGTGATCTAAATGATTACCTGGGAGAATGGTTCTGAAAATAAGTAGACCATAGATGATGCTTGTAAGCTTAGATGGGCTCGGTGGGCTCAACGGTGGGACCAAATGTAAACTCGGTGGGCTTGGTGGGCACAGTTAGCAGCCAAATAAAATGGGACAGAAAGTGGCCAAAGCAAGCTTTATTGGAATTTGGCTCTCCAGTGAAATTCCCGGGACCCGGAGAAAATCACAGGTGACCCTGGCTGCCCAGGGTTTTGATAGACTGGGATGGGAGGGGGTCCTGTTGAGTGACAGGTGGGTGTGAAGGGCCAGTGGAACTTTCCATCCACCTTGCTGCGAACTTTCTGGTCACCTTTGGTGAGCTGGTCTTTGTTTTGGCTGCTCAGCTTTGCCCCCTACAGTCGCCTAATTTCCGACCTAACGATGCTGTTCAAATTCTATCAACTTTTCTTGTAATAGCATTATTATAATAGATAAATACAATAGTATGTATTTAAAATGTATAACATGTTGGTTTAATATTACATATGTATTGTGAAATAATTAAAACAATTGACATCATCAATTACCTTACATATCGTTTTATGTAAGAGAATACTTAAGATCCACTTTATAAGAGAATACTTAAGATCCACTCTTAGCAAATTTTAACTATGTAGTACAGTATTAACTATAGATACTGTGCTGTATGTTAGATATTCAGGCCTTATTTATATAAAAACTAAAAAATCGTACCCTTTGACCAACATTTCCCCATTTGCTCCAACTCTGGGTCCCTGGAAACCTTCATTCTACTGTTTCAATGAATTTAATGGTATTTTTTCTTTGTTTTTTAGATTTTACATATAAATGATACCATATAGTAGTTGTTTTTTTCTGTTTTCCTCATTTCACTTAGTATAATGCCCTCCAGGTTCATCTACATTGTCACAAATTACAAGATCCCATTCTTTTTATATATTCCCCTGTGTACACACACATATATTATCACAATTTCTTTACTAATTCATCTGTTAAGGAACTATCAGTTTGTTCCTGAATCTTTTTTTTTTTTTTTGTACTGGATATTGAATTCAGGGGCACGCCACCATTGAGCCACATCCCCAGCCCTATTTTGTATTTTACTTAGAGACGATATCTCACTGAGTTGCTTAGTGCCTTGCTATTGCTAAGGCTGGCTTTGAACTCACAGTCCTCCTATCTCAGCCTCCTAAGCCTTTGGGATTACAGGTGTGCACCACCACGCTCGGCTTGTTCCCAAATCTTAACTATTATGAATGATGTTTCAATTAATATGGGAGTGCAGATATGTCTCTGAGATAGCAATTTTATTTGTTTGGATATATACCCAACAATAGGATTGCTGAAACATATGGTAGTTTTATTTTAAATTTTTTGAGGAACCTCTATATTTCCATGATGGCTATACCAATTTATATTCCTTCCAGGCATTTACAAGTGTTCCCTTTTTTCCACATTCTTGTCAACACTTGGTATGTTTTGTTTTATTAACACCAGTCATCCAAGAGGGCATAATGGTACATGCCTATATTTCTTGTGACTCTGGGAGCTGAGGTAAGAGGATAACAAGTTCCAAGTTGGCCTCAGCAACTTAGTGAGACTCTGTCTCAAAATACAATATAAAAGGGCTTAGTGGTAGAGCACCCCAAAATAAACACTAGTCATCAAAGAGATGTGATTTGATAACTCATTATGTTTGTGATTAGCATTGGTATCTCCCACACTACCATCATTGCTGATGTAATTCTCCATATATCTCAAATGTTGATTTCTAATAATTCTTGGATTAATTATTGACCACATGTACTGGCTATTTATCATATACTGTGTCTCTGAAATCCAAAGGGAAGTCTCCATCCTCAAGATACTTGCCGTTTCATTTTCCAATTCAGTATAGTAAGTGCAGCAATAGAAATATGCACAATAGTGGAAGCACAGGGAAATTACCATTCCTCCCTGAGATTTGAGGAAATTTCAGAGACAAAGAAAAGGTATTGGAACATGGTAGATTGTTAAAGTAGAAAATACCTACACAGAATGGAATAGAAATCACATTCCACAGAAAGTAAACAAAGATATGAGACCATACCATTAGTAGAGTATGTATAGGAAATTACAAACATTTTGATATTTATGGAGAAAAAGGTACATAAGTAAGAAGAGCTTCAGAGAGATTTAAGAAATGGAGACATTTGTGCGGTCATTTTACAAAGTAGCTGTGAAGATAATTTCATTCTTTCCTATGAGTAATGGAAAGTCAGTGGTAGTTTTTGAGTAGGAAAGTAACATTTTTAGGTTTGCCATAAGAAAGGTCAAGATGGAAGAGAGAAAGGGCTAGATTAAGACAAGTAAGGTGGATCAGGGAGGGTTGAATTAATGAATCAGGTAGCACATTGTTCAACATTTTCCATACTGTAATATCAACTTTTCTCATTTCACATGAATTTAAGGAAAAAAAGAGTCCTAGTTTCAGTTTTCCCCTTTCCACTTTTCTTCCAATTTTTCATTAACACGTTAGGTGGAATAAAATCCAACTTCCAATTTTCTGTTCCCTATGCACAGGCATAGAGTTGGTTGTACTCTGTTCTATGGCATTCACGGCATCACACTAGCTAAATTTTCAATCACCCCCCAAACTCAGCAAGTGGAACCCAAATTAACTAAAGTACTATTTGGGTAGTCAGGATTATAATATGGTGAGTTTAATACAAAAGTAATATTTTACTTCTTTGACTCCACTGGATCCTTTACACTGTCTTCATTTTAAATAGTGTTACATTTAGAGATTCTTCCTTTTTTCTTGCTTGGTTTCATCCCACAGTGGCAGACTAACAACAGGATGCTTGCTTGCAGCTGCAGATAAGAAAACAAGCACAGCTAAACTCTCCAAATGCAGCAGTGTCCTGAAGATCTCTTGAGGCTTAACATCGCTTTGGGGACCAAATAATAGAGATCTGAGAAAACATGAATCTCTCCATTAATCTCAAGTGTCTTCAGTCCTTTGGCTGCTTCAGTCCTCACCTTGAATTTTCTAAATTCAAAAGGAGTTTGTTATCTAACAGGAGTCGGTAACCTCCCTCTCCTGCTGTCTGCATGTAACCACCATGCCACCACCGGATCTAAGTGGCACCAAGACTTATTTTCTTAGTCACAGATTCCACTGCTGCATCCATGACAGTTAACAAACAAGGACTTTTATTCTTAGCTCTTACAGGTTAGAAGTCCCTGGGCTTGTTTATCAGTGTTGTTTGCTTCTAAAACTACAACAAGGATTTATTGGTGTGTGTATTTGTGTATGTATGTATGCATGTATTTATCAGTCTTGATCCCCAACCTTATCTATTCTATTTCCATCCCCTTTCTAGTTTCACTTCCACCCTCCACACACATACCTTCAGAACTTCCCCACATGCCCTTCTAATATTTTCTCTGTTCTAATCATCCAACAAAGCTAAAAATGGATCCAACCTTATCTAAAAACCTACTTTGGCCAAATCAACCCATTTCAATTTTTATCACCAAAATAGTGCATATTCCATTCAATACATACTGAGCTTATTGGCATTCTAATATGTGCCAGTAGTTGTGCTAGGTATTTGAAAATATTTACTCATATTTAATCCTCAAAAATACCTCATAAGGGAAATGCTATTATGGTACTCTCATCTTCTTGTTGAATAAATTTTTATCCACTTTTAATAAAAGAAGAAATTAAGTAGATGCTATTGACACTTCCTGAGGCCAGCTTCAGCAATTTATCAAGACTCTATCACAAAATAAAAAATAAAAAGGGCTGGGAATATAAGTCAGTGGTAAAATACCCCTGGGTTCAATTCCCAGTACCTCTAAAATAACAAAAAAAAAATACAAAAATAAAACAAAATGAATGAAATAAAAAGAAACTCTAGATGGCTCAAAAGTTCAATAATAAAAAATCAATTTAGAGTATCTTCGAAAAAATATGGGGGAGATATTTTTATCCATGAAATGAGGAATACCTTCCTAAAGCAAGGCACAGAATGCAGAAATTTGAAAAAAATATTGATAATTTAGTGACATGCAATTTTTAAAAATTCTCCACAAAAATCTCTCTGGATCAAAAGACACATGAAACTGGAAAAAATACATTTACAACATATATGATAAAGAATAAACTAACTTTCTTAAGATGTAAAGAGCCTGGTCAAATCAATAAGAAAAAGACAAACCAATCTGAGGATGAGCAAAGCACACAAACACATAAATCACTGGAATATATAGAAATGACTCAGAAATATAAAAATGTTTACTCTCACCCATAATTTTAAAAATCTGCTCAAGTGTGTAACATTATTTTATTAGAATGTTAAACATCCAAATGTCCTATTATACACATAAGAATGAACACTGATACAGATTAGGGGAATCTGAATAAATTGACACAGATATATTGTTGGTTGGAATGTTAATGGATAGAACAAGTTTTTTTCTTAAAATAAAAAAAAGTACATGTCCTTTGATGCATTAATTACTGAGATTTTATCCTATAGATATCATGTATCAAAATATGTGCATATATATATATATATATCTCAGCATTGTTTATAATAGCAAACAAGTAGTAACACTCTGCATGCTATTCATTGGGGTAAATATTTAAATAAATTCCATGTGATGTTGTGCTTTTCAGAGAATATGGCAGATTTATATGTACCTATAAAAAGTTCCTAAGGTTAACTTACAAAAGCAGGGTGCCGAACAGAACAGTATGAATCCTATGCTTTCGCTTGTGTAAAAGAAAAATAGATACAATTTTTCTATGAGAAAATTCATAAGACTATAGTGTATACCTCTAGGGAAAGGATCTGGGTATTCAGAGTGAGAGAGAAAGAGAGACATTTTATCGTCCCTATCTTTATTCCATGTTGAACAGTTTTACTATGTGCAATGTTGTTCATTTTAAAACTGAAAACAAATCCATGAGTCATTTGAATTGAGAGATAGGAAATATTTCCCTTAGTATATATATTATTTGAGATAAGGAAAAAAATGTGCAAGTGTTGCCTTGAAAAAGCAGGGGAGGGTGTGGTTTAAAGTTTCTAGCAAACAAGGGATGATAAATGGTAATTAATTGTATGAATACCACTAGTGCTAATGTAAGATTTGTAGGAAAATTTTGGTCTGTCCTTTGTTTAGTGTTCTGCTTTTGTTGTTTATTTACTATATAGAGTTTTTATCAATTCAACAAAGATTCTAGTTTCCCAACACTATTTTCTTAAGTTTTTCCTTAATATTGAAATAGCATTTTTAGTGTCTATTTATAAAACAGTATACATTCATTGGAAAATAAGAAGAAAATATGGGAAAGTACAAAGAAAATATAAAAAGTATCTATAAACCTGTTACCTGGGCCAAACCTGTCATATGTTAGTATCTATTCTTCCAGAATTATACATATGTATAAATACACATTATAATTAATACATATTACATATTCTAACAGTATTTTATTTTGCATATTATTTATAAACAGATTTTATAACACTAAATAATAAGCATGTTTCTATGCCAAGTAAGAAAGATATGTCATATTATCATACATATATCATCATATGCAATGAATATGAGGTACAGTATACCACTGAAGTTTTAGAATTCACTTTCTCAATTGATTTCCAGTTGATTATTTGTTGACAGAAAGAAAAATTTAATTCCTTAAGCAGTGTCTCACCTACAATGAAGATTTGCAGAGTAATTAATGTATGTCAAACATAGTATCCTTTGGAAATGAATACACACATATCTATGTGTATGTGTGTGTACATATATGACACATTATTCATTGAAATTACATGGTTGCTTTTTTTACTGGGAACTGAGAAGTTTCATAGATGAACCTATTATACAAATCTAGAAATTATCACGTTTTTCCCTTATACTCAGAAGCCAAAAAATAATAACCTGAAAGTAGAATAGGAACTATTACGAACTGGGAAGGGGTTCAAAGGAGGGGGATAAGAGGCGGAAGAGAGAGGGTGGAAGGGAGGGTGTACATGATCAATGCACAATATGTGTATTTATGAGTATATATTTCACAGTGAAACCTATTTGTACAATTAATAAGTGTCAACAAAAATCTAGAAAAAGCAATTTGAGAATACAAAGGAGAGAGCAATTTATTTGAAATAGAACCATAAGGAAAGTTTTCTGGAGAAGACAACATTTGCAATTTTTACTGATTATTATAAGAGGGAAGAGAAAGAAAACCCTATGAAGACACTTTAGAATTATTTTAAAGAAAGCAAGAAAACACTAGGAATGGAACTACCACATGGCCCAGATATCCCAGTCCTTGATATTCATCCAAAAGAATTAAAATCAGCATACTATAATAACACGTGCATACATGTGTTTATAGATTTACAACAGCCAAATTATGGAACCAGACCAGATGTCCAATGACAGATGAATGAATAAAGAAAATGTGGTATATATACACAACAGGATTTTACTAAACCACAAAAAAGAATGAAATTATGGCATCTGCTGGTAGATGGATGAAACTGGAGAACACAATAAGCTAAGTTAAAATAAGCCACATTCATTCAGAAAGTCAGGGTTGAATGTTTTCTTTCATATGTGGAAGCTAGATAGAATAAAAGGATTTAAAAAAGGGATCTTGTGAAAATAAAAGGGAGACCAATAGGGATTCAGAGGGAGGAATGAGGGGAGGGCATAGAGAAGAAATGGGGAATGAAATATACCAGTTATGCTATGCCCACATATGAATATACCACAATGAATCCCACATATATGTGCATATATATATAATTATAATACACTAATTAAAATAAAAACAATTATAATAGAAAGGAGATCAGAACAGAGCAAGTAGCTCAAGGGGAGGGGATAATGGAGGGAAAGGAAAGGTATTTGGGAATGAGGGTGATCAAATCATTTTATATACATGTAAAAATATAGCATAATGAATTCCAATATTATTTTCGATTATAATATACCCATAAAAATGTTTGAAAAAAAAGTGAGCAAGGAGGAGTCCAGGGAGAGTATGGTTGACTTCTAAAATATTCTCGTAAGTTGTAGAATTCTTCACTGTACTGAGACCTTCAGGTTTAATATCAGTAGTATCTTTTATTTATCATATATATCCTATATATATATTTATTGGGTGTATGCATAATGAATTGTATGATTAATAATAACTTGGTAACTTTGTAACACTTCTTTAAAAATATGAAGCAAAGTAAAATATGTGCTCAAAATTGTTTAGACATATATTGATATCTTCATAAATTAGACAACAACTTTAGCAGTAAGCATGAAGTGTACATGTTTCTCTAACTTAATTAAAATAAAATATTTTTTAAAACTCAAAGTCCATATTTCTCAAATAATTTTGACTATTTTCATTGCTCTTTACAAATTTGCATTTAAGGATAGAACATATTTCATATTTCAACTAACCAAAAATATTTGTTTAAAAACATTGTGGCTTTCATTTTAAGCTCAGAGATAAAAAGAGCTTGAAAAACATTGCTCATATCCCAAAAGGAAGAAAGGTGGAAAAAGAAAACTGAATTAGAACTTAATAACGTTTCTTGAACTTTTCAAAGAACCAAATATACAGGCTAATCAATTAACCAAAATCCTAGAAAAAAGTTGTTTATAGGCAAAGACAGGACTTATTTTAAAAGGCATATAGTGATCTCTACCTTTCCCATTGAAAGCATTAGAAAATGAGTTATAAGTAATACATAATTAATAGAGATAAAATTGAATCACATAAATGTTCCATTAAACCCAGAGTAGGAAGAAGGAAGGGGAAAAGAAAACAGAGCAAGTAGTATTCACATATAAACAAAGTCTCACATAAATATTATTAATATGATAGCACATAAAGATCATCCTGCCTCAGTCTCTTGAATTGCTAAAATTCCAGGCTTTTTACCACTGTTTCTGGCTGGAATTTATTTCTTAGTAATGAGGGATGTATCTCTTTTCCCCTTAAAATCGATGGCCAATTGCCACAACACCATTTATTGAAATACTTATTTTTTAATTATTTTAAAATATATCTTCATTATGCTCAATTTCCATACATACTTGACTAACTTTGGATGCTTCTGTTCCACTTATCTATGTGTTCACGTAGCAGTACCAAACCGTTTTTTGTTTTGTTTTGTTTTTACTGTGCCTGCACTTACATTCTAATATCTTGTCAGATGAGGCCTCATTCATTGATTTTGTTTTCAGAAATCTTCTTTACCTATTCAGATCCAAATTTTTATATTAAACAAATATCACTATTTCCTTGATTCTAGAACAGTTTATATTTTTTTCACCTTCATTTACTTTAATGGTGAGAGAGGGAGTCCTGCCTAGGGTTATGGGGGCAATCAAGCATATGCCATACAATAATTGACAGAAGAGATCAAAAACAGTTTATTAGTCACTTGTGTTCAGAACATGGAGGAGGAGGACACTATGCCATGAAGGCCTATATAGGAGTTGCACTTGGGAAGAGAGTAAATCAGCAGTAGGGGAACAGGTTTTACAGTAAAAAGATTAGATGCATCCGGGTTCTTGTGAGAGAATGTGATTGGTTTGGGTAATTTTACTGGCTACAAGGAAACTGAAATGTATATAAGCAGGTACTTACCTTATCCCTAAGATAGGAGAGTTAACTAAAGGGTCTTATCAGGTTGAGCACACAGGAAAGGGAACCTATAGTCAGGTTACTTGAGACCCTTCTAGTTTTCCCCATATGTCAAGTTTCATCTAATATTGAACTTTACATTTAGGCCTTATATCACAATTGATGCCTTGATGCCTTGATATCAGTTTAAATCTTGATGATAATTAAAATGTTTAATGATCAGAACTTTTCTGGGAAATGAAGCAGGTACTTGACCAGGAGGGAGAGGACTACATAGTGAGATGGTTGTTTGCAGTGTACACCTTTATGGCCAATAAAGACAATTGAGAGAACTCTGTGGCACTGGCATAGGGAGGACATGTCTCCAGGGGGCATGGATTTAGACTAATCAATGCTTCTGGCAATAGTGACACCCAGCATGATGTTTATGCAACATTTTGTGACTTGGGCATTATTCGAGAAGCCCATTATGCTTCAGCTAACATCAGCTGCTTGGGACCTATAGAGGAGAAAGAAATTCATTGAATACTTTTGTCAAGAGCCACCATTGCACATTGAGAAGTGAAATGAGTACCTTGGTCTCTGTCAGTAAAGCCTAGAACTCCAAAAGGGATAAGGAGTGTCCTGTTGTGGCTTTATAATGTGACCTTAGTACATGTGGACACAGCTGTGACTTTGATTTACAACTTGGATATCTGTATACACTCCCATTTTTGTTTACTCAGTTCATCCCAAAGGGTCTCTACAAGTAGCCAAGGGGTTTTAGACAGGGATAACCTCTTTTAGCACCATGCTATCTAGCAAAGGACTGAAGACAGGAGAGGCTAAACTCACCTTTGAATAAAATGTGACAAAGGGCACAGTTTTGACTTGAATCTATGGCCATTAGTCCTCTGTAGTTGTGCTAAACTTCTGGGGTGCTGCTTCTATGACCCAAGGCACAGTGAGAAGCTGGATACATAGAATGATAGGCTCAGAATCTGTGAGAGTCTACTTCCAGGGAAGCCCAGTAGGTGGACAACAATCTCCATTTTAGTAGTAAATAGTACAATGATTAGAAAGATAATTTCTTGCATCAGATGCCCATGGACAACTTACAGCCATCATAGGTGGTCCAGATACAGGATACAGGAGAAAATGTTGGTAAAGCCTTAGCAGTGAAGGGTCTCTGAGGATACCACCAAGAACGCTTGTTGATTTTAATTTGGACAGATTCTAGAGTTTTTTTTTTTTTTTTGAGTGGCCCTCATATAATATAGCTAAATTTGCAAGTAACCAGTGAAATTAAACATAATTATAGATGAATAAAATATTGCCTCCAGAATCCAAAAAGGACTAAAAAGTATTGGACTTGAATTAACATTAACAGTGTCCAGGGTGAATCAGTCCTTGGTTCACCAAATAATTTTCAGTAATTTGAAAGAAGTGGTGGGACCTAGCAGTATGTGTGTGACAATGGTAAATCCCCCTCTCATAAGGTCCTCTGTAAGTTTTTATGTCCTTAGTATATGAAATGAATATCCTTCCAGGAGGATAAAATTAAAATAATGTCCTACCTGTGTTCCCAGAGAACAGTGGGTGCAGTTAAGATCTTCTCTGCATCTTAGTACAATACGAAGTCTTCAGAGGTGCACCATGGGTGGCCTGGTAAAGGTGGGTTATATCCTTTTGAAAGAAAAAAATACAGTGGAGAGGCCGTTGAAATAGGCACTAAACAGAGTCCATTAGCCACATCTATTATACCAAAAGCTTTACTAATTGCTAATTGGATGAAATTAGTACTTTGAATAATAGTGGGTACTGGATATAGGGACTAAATGGATGGGATCACAGCATTGTTTGCAGTAATCTATTGTGAGGCACCATTTATTCTAAATAATTGCACTGGTTGGAGGTAAACTGAACACTGCTATTCAAGGATAAGCAGGTATGGTGCCTGGTCCCTATGATAAGAAGGGTTGTTTGGCTAGAGAACTTAATCTGCAGGAACATGGTAGGAAGCAGAACTTACAGTTAGGCTACCTGAGGTACTTTCAGTTTTCCCCAGATATCAAGGCAGATATTATATTGAACCTTGATTTTAAGCGTTATACCATGATTAAAAAGATACCTGAATATAGTATTTGAGATATCATTTAGAATTCTTTTCCTAATCATAATGGAATTTTTGTTTCTCAATCCCCTACAGGGGAGTTATGGCTAGTTTTTCCTAGGATCAGTTCAGGTTGAAGCATCTACTGTCAGTTATTTTTATGCAGATCACTTCCAGTGGTAGTTCCAGATTTTCTATATAGAACAGATTTATAGGAAAAATTTGGTTGTAAAGGTGTTCTAGGATAATCATCTTGAAGTAGCATTTGCATAAGCAGCACATGGTTTGATTTTGGAAGGATTCTTATTTGGGGATAACTTAATATGAAGGGCTACTGGATATTATAGAGAAGCTCAACTTTCTCCTTGACACTACTGCCTCTTAGATTTCTCATGGCTAACGGAGAAAAGGGAAACCTAAGGCTGACACGATTTTCTTTATTTCCTTTATATTACTTCAAGTTTCAGCACAAAATGCCTCTTTCCTTACACTTTTATTTGCTTTTTTCCCTATTTTCATGTCTATTTCCTATTGCTCTCTATAATTATCCTAATCAGAAATGACTTGAAATTTAAGAAAATACTTGAGCTGAAATTCTTATGACTGTCATGTTCAGGGCTTTCAGGTGATCCTGTTACTCAGCTTCCCCAGAGGTGACTTCTCACCATTGAGCTGATTCATGTCAAAGATGAACACCATTTTATTCTTGCTGTTTATGCTGACTATATTCTTTTTGGGGGAGGGAGGGTACAGGGGATTAAACTCAGGGACACTCCACCACTAAGTTGCATTCCCAGCCCTATTTTGTGTTTTATTTAGAGACAGGGTCTCACTGAGTTGCTTAGGGCCTGGCTAAGTTGCTGAGGCTGGCTTTGAATTTGTGATCTTCCTGTTTCAGTCTCCTGAGCCTCTGGGATTACACGCATGCATTACCACACCCAACTCTGGCTGTATTCTTACAAGATGGATATTGGGAGCAGGCCAGTGGCATGGTCTAGATATCGTCACGGATAAGATGACCACTAGAGGCCAGAAATGTCCCCATCCAGAGAACATCTTCAGAGTTTGTACCTTCTTTCCCTTTTCTTACATTTGTATTCAATTATGATGAGTTTCCAGCTTGTTTTAGACTTTTTTTTTGTCATTGTGACAAAAACACGTGAGAAGAACAATCTTAGAGGAAGAAAAGTTTATTCAGTACTCCGTTTCAGAGGTCTCAGTTCAAAAATGGCCATCTCTGTGGTGGAGGAGAACAGCTCAGGACATGCTCACCAGAAAGGTTGTAGGAGGGGGAGGGGGAGAGGGAGAGGGAGAGAGAGAGGGAGAGGGAGAGGGAAAGAGAAAAGAGGAGGGGGAGGAGGGGGGGAAGGGAAGGGAAGGGAAGAGTAGGAGAGAAGAGAGTAGAGAGAGAAAAGAATACAGAACTCTGCTTACCAGGGGTAAAATATATACCCCAAAGGCACACTCCCTGTGATCCACCTCCTCCAGCCTCTCCCTACTTACCTACAGTTACCACCCCCACCCAGTTAATTTCTATCAGAACATTAGCCCACTGATTTGGTTAAGGCTCTTATAACCCAATCATTTTACCTCAGGAAGTTCTTGTGTTATCTCACACATGAGGTTTTGTGGGACTCCTCATATCTAAATCATAACGTAGATGCTTCTTCCACGTAAGGAATTTAAACAATTTATGTAAGGGTGAACTTTGTTTTAAGTTTCATAAAAGTTGCGATCTTCATCTTTAATGGCTTCATCATTAGGATAACCAGTTTTTAGGTCCCATCGTCATAGAGATGTGGCAATCTACAGGTCAGATTTGTAAATTCCTAGGCCATATTATGTCATACTGCAAAGTATGACACATAGTATAGGCTCTGAGGGATGACTGAGTAGGCCTAAGGGCTGTCATTAATTTTCTAGCCACAATGTCTCTTACAATATAGTACAATGAGGAAAAGGTAAACAAGTACATGAACACTAGAATTTCACACAAGTTCAACTGATTATGTAGATATAATTATATCCACACTCTTATTTTACAAATGCAAAAGCAAAAGTAAGGTCTCAGAAAAAGAGAAGTGACTTGCCCAAAATTATAGAATGGTAGAGCCTGAATTTGTCTGTTTCTAAGTTTGTGTTTTTTGGCTACACAATGGTGATTCCACACAGTAGGTACATTGTGGGAAAAACCAGGCCAGATTTGACACAGTTCTTTGAGACAAAAAGACCAGTCAGAAGAAATAAAAGTGATTGAAATCATGGGTTAGCTTTCATTGTCTTTTTTATAATGTCTTTTTGTGTGCCTTGCATGAAGGGGAAGGCCAAGAAAGCTCTTTTGTCTGTTCATTAACTTATTAGCATCAATAGAAACCTTTCTGACCATGACTAGCCAGTCTGTCTCTTATTTCTCTGTTGTGTCAAAAGCGCCATGACACTGGAAATAAAGAAGGAGGAAAGATGAATAGGAGACATTTCTTACAGAAGTGCCATTCTTGTGAATTTTTACACTGATAAAAACATTAACTCCTTCATTAACTCCCAACACACACACACACACACACACACACACACACACACACACACTTGTTTACAGACTCATCCATACAGACCCTACTGTGCCTTATACCACGCAATGCCTTTTCTAAAGCTATAGCATTTCAGTAAATGCTTAAATGGCAGTCAGGTTATGATAAAGCACACTTTTGGAATTATATGGACTCTCCCTTCCTAAATTCAGATCTTGTTTCAAATTACATCATTTTCATATAGATTAACAAATCATCAAACATGCCTTAAAATCATGCTAAAAGATCTGATTAGCTGAGATAGCTGGGTTATGTGCAATTTTATTCCCCCTAAAACATCTTCAAAGTACACCACTAATTTGAATCATTGAATAACATAATCTGAAAATTGAATCAGACAGTTTCCTAAATCACTATTTTGTCTGATCACTGTGTTTAGTAATACACACATTTCCCTAGTAGGGTGAGACATGTCTAATTTTCACAGCCACTATGAATATATAAAATGTCAAATTTTCTCAGAGACCTATGTTTTCTCTTCTTCTCTTAGTTAATGTATCAAATATTTTCAAGATGAATATAATCTAGCATTTTATATTACCCTTTACCTGAAGTCTAATTCATTAAATTCTGGGCTTTATGGGCAGTGAGACTCCCTAAAGGGTTGTAACAAATTACATATTCATCCAACTAAATATGAGGTAACATAGTAATAACATTCAAAAATAAATATCATAGACTTTTAAATTTCAAAAAATATGTATTTAATTTGAAAAGTATGTTATGGGAAAAGAAAACTTCCCGTTTTCAGGTTAATATACAATCCTACAGTGGAGATAAAACAATGTTTTGCCCTGCAGATATGCATATTCTGTGCTTTATTCTTCCTTAAATAGGCAATGATGCCAGAGGAGTCTGCTCAGGCAATGTAGATAGCATTTTGGAGTAATTTAGTCTAGATTAAATACCAGCCTAATAGTTCCAAATCATATACATTATTTTAAAGTCAAATAAAGGCCTTTGTTACATGTCTTAAGGTAAATTCAATCTTGAATATTTTTAGAAACTATTTTCACCAGAAGGAGAATTAGCACTTCTTTTTTATTTGCTGTTATTTGCTGAATTTAATTATATATTAAAATATACAGTATTCTCTTCTATTATGAGTAATCAGGGCATGCAAATGTGCAGGCTTCATCTTTACATTTTAATATGCTTCATTGGAAGATGAGCAATGGTTTTTTTTTATCTCAAGTATATCTGCTGGTGGGGGGAATGTTTGATCTTTGACAATTGAGATCTTTGACAATTAAGGGCCTCAGGATTTAGTGATTATATCATTAGATAAGGATAATTTTTATTAGCTTATCTCAAATATCAAGGAAAATTGAAATCATGCATATATTTTACAAGTCAATCTATAACATATAATGCATCTGCTTATCTAGCTCTGCCAGAGTCAAACTCTAAACAGATATTGAGAAAATAAGTCTAAAAACTAAATGCACTATTCTCACTCTAAACTAAATCAGAGTCTCTTTATCTCTTTATAGACTCCAAGGTAATATATGATAACTAACTCTTGCTGAACATTTAAATATGCACTAAGAATTTTATACTTATCATATTTAATGTAAACAACATTACCAAGAATTTGTAATTCTAACTATTTAATGCCATCCCATAGTTTTCTCTCATTCTCTCACCAACTGAATAGATTTCTCTCAGGTTAATTTTCCCACACTGCATTCAGTGTGTGTTTATTTCAGTCACAGTTTGAGTTGGAAACACTGAAACTGGACTATAAGGGTCCAGTTCTTCATAGTTATGGAAAAGATGTTGCATTAGCTGTTAAAAGTCATTGTGGAAATGGAACACATCTGGAAAAAATACAGTAAGCATTTTTCAGTCCTACATAGTGTAAAACACACTTTATTTTTCTGCAAATGAATACTAAGCTTAATTATGTAAGCAATAAACTGTTTAGATGGAGAAAACACTATGAGAAAGGTAATGGATAGATTAATTGAAATAATCACTAGAAAATGTAATTTTATAGCATGGTTGTAATCTGAGGTACCAAGTCTGACATAGGATTCTTAGTACAGCATGGAATAGTGCTGGATGTCTACCACTGGAAAAGATCATGAAATGTGTAAGATGACCAATGGAAGAGAAATTAGAGCATTGCTCAAGACAAACTCCAGAATGTGTCTGTTCAGTGCTATTGACTCACCTGATTGGGCCAGAAAGAATTTTCCAGAGAGTAATTGAGAATGAGATAGTGAGGGGTGGGGGAGAGAAAGAGAATATGGATGGTGTAATGAGATGATGGGTTTTTGAGATCATATAGATTGGGTTATTTTGAGATCATATAGATTGGTCTATTATTTAGCAGTGTGACTAAGTTATTCAAGTTTTCTCACCCTGTTTCCTTATCTATTGAATATTTGATAAAGCCTCCTTATGATTTTGTGAGGACTGTATGAAACACTATTTGCATAGTTATTAGCAATATAAAAAACACATAGTAGTCCCCCACTGATCCATAAATATCAGAACCCCTTTTGAGTTCATAAGGTTTACTTTGCTATTGTGTGAGAATGAGGAGTGAGGAAACAAGCTTTCTTATCAGCTTGTTGCTGGACCTTGGGAAAGTAGTACATTCTAAAAGGTTTGTTGTGTTTTTAAAGAGGCAGAATCACATTATTTCTAAGAGGATTGCCAAATCTTATACTCCCTAATTCCTCTAAAGAAAGGAAATTCTACTAGATGGACTATTGATCAGACATTGTTCATTTGTAACAGAAAAAACTAAATTCTAAAGTGAATCACATGAAGAATCATTTATAAGAGACAAAAATATTAAGACCCACAGTCTCCAGAAATTAAAACTGATTTTATTCAAAAATTTACTTTTCTTTTAAAAGCATGGACCTCTTAGTCTAGTTACAAGGAAATGTTCATTACTCTTACTCTTTTTATATAAATTCATTTTCAGTTCAGTTTTCATTTCAGGATCTCTGCTCAAGTTACAAATACTATAAAGGCATAAACATGATTATGGTTTTCTCATTTTACAGGTGAGTAACTAAATTAGGATGCAGAAAAGTTAAATAAATTACCCAATGACCACCCATGAGGGACAAAGCTAGAATATAGCATAGTTATTCTGTTGCCATAAATTCCATTTTCCCTGCTGCTTTTCCCTACCATCATTACCTGCTCCCATATTCCTAAAGGACTAATTTTCTTTTGATAAGCTCAGACATGAATTTTCTCTTTGTAACACGCTGCTTCAATCTTTTGAGGGGAAAGGATATCTCCAGTTAAAATTCATCCCAAATACCATCTCAAATGAGAAGATCACTTATACTTGCCCAACATATGCACTACTTTACTTCCTAGGTGATAGTTTCGTACTTTAGGAAGAAAATTGATCATTTACAGCCACTTAGTAGAATATCTCAAAATCCTACAGCAATACTTTGTTAAATGGCATCCAGCTCATCTGAATGTGTTGAGTTTCCAGATCATAAACTCCTAAAGGGCAGAGTCTATGATTATTTGGCTAACTTTCTATCGCTTGTGACTGTGGATGCTTAATAAATAACTATTTCACGGTAATGATGATGATGACAAGTTAATGCTCCTCAAAGTGCCAACCAACCAGTCAATTTAGTGAAAGTCAAACTGGTCATTTGATGTCATAAAAATCCTGTTACTTGAATGAATGAATTTTTCAAATTGAAACTGGCTGCTTTTATGCTTATATAGACATAATATTAAAGTTACCTCCATATTGAGAAGAGTTAAGACAATGATTATAATATATTCACCAGTAGTCACTATTAGCTCCTCAGTCAGAAACTTCAGAAAAGTCAAATGAAATTTCTGTCGAAACTAACAAGATATAATCATATAATAGAAAAAAATATAAAAAATATCAAGAATTCCCTTTAGATAGTCTTCCCTAGTACTGAATTTATGTTGTAATACATTAACAGATAAATTCCCAAGTTTAACTTTTTAATCATACCTGGCGCAATTAGAATTGAGTATACCAACCAAGAGGCTTCTTCAAAGTGTCATTTCTTTGGTCTATGTAACATTCACATTTGTGTCTATATTAGGAAAATAAAGCAGTAAAGTATATCCATTGAAGATAATAAACAATGGCTATTGTCTACAACAAAATATTGAGGATTATCAAAATCATCTTGATGATTGCTTTAGTGTGACTGTTTTCTTGTGTACTTATATATGTGCAACTTTGAAACATAGAAAAGTTGGATGAGTTAACTATGTGACTTAATGAGTTGCCATAAAGATACAGTAATCAGGGAAGTTGGTGTTTTTTAAAGCACAGACAGACATATAGATCAATGGAATGAAACAGATTACAGATATAGAATCACAGATTAATAGTAAACTGAATTTTGACAAATTTGCCAAGGTAATTCATGTGGAAAGTTTAATCGTTTTAACAAATGTTCTGGAAAAATTGGACAGATATTGTCAAAAAGAAAAGGAAAAAATATTGAAGTTAATCTTGTCTCATGCTATATGTAAAAATTAACAGAAACTATATCACTTACTGAAATATAAGAAAAAATAGAAAATTTTAGAAGAAAATAGGAGATAATCTCAGCAACCTTGCATTTGATAAATATTTCTTAAATACAACAAAACAAAATCAATCAATCAATAAAGCACAGCTAATCAGAAGTTAAAGTTTTCACTCTTAAAAAGACCCTGATTCAAATATTAGAAGGTGAATCACACTAGGAGAAAATATTTGCAAAGCAAATATCTGACAAAGAATTTCTATCCAGTATAACTGATCTTTATAAAATACTTGTTAGAATATAAACAATCCAATTAAAAATGGGCAAAGGAGAGCATAGTGGCCCATGTCTATAATCCCAACTACTACGGAAGTTCAGGCACGAAGCTCTCAAGTTTGAGGCCATCCTCAGTAACTCACTGAGGCCTTATGCATTTTAGTGAGACTCTATCCGAAATTTTTTTTAAATAAAAGGGACAGGGGATATGGCTCAGGGGTAAAATGCCTCTGGGATTGATCCCCAGAATAAAAAAAAAGCAAAATATTTGAATGTTAACGAAGAAGAAATTAAGGTTGTAAATAAGCACATTAAATGATACTCAATATCATTACTTATTGATACAATGTCAGCTAAAACCAATATAAATTGACATGCATACTGGAAAGACTAGAATTTTTTCTAAAAATCAGAAACTACCAAATGTTTATGAGGATGTGTAAATACAATCACTTCTAATGGAAATGCAAAATTATACAACTGCTTCAAAAACTACAATGTCTTTTAATATTAACTCATTCTGTCCCATTCTTAGGTAGTAGCTAGCAATGATCAGTGAAATGCATGGCAAGGTCACAAGTGTTCTTTAAATTACTTTAGGGTCTTCTTTAAACTACTTTTAAAGTAGATGAGAAAGCAAAGGGTAGTAGTTAAGTTGTAGAAAATAAACAGAAGCAAGGGAGATAGTTGGAAATCAGGTCAAGAGAAAAGGATTAATGGGACTAACTCTTGACAGGATCCATTGATGTTGATTTGAAGCAGGAACTATGCTGTAGGTGCCTCCATTTGTCTGGGAAGGAAGATTTCTTTAGTAGCGCAGGTGCACTAAGGTAACTTCTGACCAGCTATTGACCCCAGTGCCCACATGAACATGGGATTGACTTGTAGATGAAGTCCCCCTAAATAGGACGGCCACCAGGACAGTTCCAGAGAGCACCAACTAAGGTCAAAAACCCCACCGCCCAACATGAAGGAGGAGTTGAACACCTGATTGGCAAAGAGTACAGAAGGTGGTCCCCCGATCTCCTGGCAAACCTCAAACAGTAATAAATTTGGAGACAGTGTTGGTTGTCTCCTCTGTGGTTCTCTGCTCAGACGGCTCACTCTCTCTCTCTCTCTCTCTCTCTCTCTCTCTCTCTCTCTCTCTCGTGCTCTCTGCTCGAGACTCACTTTGCTTTTACTTTACTTTCACCTCACTTTCTCTTTACTTTCACTTATAATAAAGTTCTCTTGCATGGCTTTTGGTGTCTGACTTTAAGTTTTCTTTCGTAGGAACACAAGAACTGAGGTTTGGAGTTTCGGCTCCCTGCTTTCCTGTGACACCATCATCCCAGATGTGGAACATGCATAAAAGTTTAAATTTAGCATAGAGTATATAATTATATGTTAAAATATGATTATAATAATATTAATGTTAATATAATAATATCTCAGGACTATATTATGATTTCCAACTTATTTTAATGCACCTGTGTCAATTTGATTGAAATGTTGGCAGAATTGAAAACTTGAAATTTACTGGGTTAAATATACATATGATATATAAATCATCCATTTCATTTCTAGGTATTTACCCATCAGCAGTAAACACATATGTATACACAAAGATTTGTACATACATGTCTAGAGCAGCTTATTTGAAATAATCTCAAACTGGAAACAACCCAAATGTCCATCAATAGGTGAAGGCTAAACAAATTTTGATGTTTCCATATATAATGAAACTGTTATCATAGTGGAGAAGTCTTATTGCTTTTGATTCCACAAAAATTTGGAAAACAAGTTGAAAAGGAAATAGAATTTTCAGAGCCAGGATTGAGGAATATAGAGGAGATCTTTCTGTCTCAAATCTCCATCTTCAGGGACTCAGGGGCACAGAAGCTTTAATAAGACAGAACAAAAAAAAAAAAAAAGGAAGCACTGTGAAGAAAAGCAGAAAATAGGCATTTGCAGATTTAGTTAGCCAGAGAATATTTCAGTCTCAGATTCTTCGGTGTCTATCCTTTGCATGAGGAAGTTTTTGTTCTCAGCATGAGAAAGTTAAGGAGCTCTCTGTTCATTACTACTAAGTGATGAACTATTGATATATGTTACAACATGGATGAATCTTAAAATAACTATAGCAGTCATACTATACAGATATCTTTATAACCAGTTTATCATGACACAATTCATAATCATCAAGTTGTAGAATCAGCTGAGATGCCTGTCAGTGGATAAACAAATCAAGAAAATGTGGTGTATACACACAATGGAATATTATTAAGACATATATTAAAACAAAATTATGTCATTTGCAGGAAAATGAATAGAACTGGAGATCATAATGTTAGGAGAAATAAATCAGACTCAGAAAGACAAGTATCATATATTTTCCCTTTGCGGAATTGGGAGCAGTGACATGAAAGTAGAAGGGAGACTATTACAGAAGAGGAAGGGGATAAAGGAGAGTAGAAAGGAAAGGCGAAGTTAAGGTATTGAAGTAGTGGATATGATCAAAGCATGTTATATGCATGTACAAATATGCCATAATGAAACACATTATTCTGTGCAATTAAAGCTAACAAAAAATAATTGTGCCGAGTTAAAAAAAAAAACAAGAAAAAATGAGTATACACTGTAGGATTCCATTTATAAAAAACTTTTTAAAATGCAAAGTAATCTTTAGTGTCAGGAAACAAATTAGTGGTTGCTTGGATAATAGTGGTTGAATTGGTCAGGGAGAAACATTACAAATGGGCATCAGGCAATTTTGAGTGTAAAGGATATATTCATTACCTTGATTGTGCTGATAGTTTAAATATATAAAACTCATCAATTTTTACAATTTAAAATTTAGGGAGTATACAGGTTTTAATCATCTTGGGTTACACATGTTAATTGAACCATGGGAAGGATTATAAAATTAGAAGCCTATGGAGAAAACCTGATTACATAAAACATGTAACATTCAATGAGAAGCATATGAGCTTGTAAAGAAGCAGAGAAAGAATGGTCAAAGAAGCAGAAAAATAAAATCACTCAGATGTATTATACTGTAGAATCTAAGGGGGAAGAATGTTTCAGGAAGAGTTGAGTAGTTTGTCATCAGTAAACAGTACTGCCCACAGGTCAAATAAAATGGGAACTGCAAAATTTATTTTGTTTACTGACAGTGGTGACCTTAGGCAGCTTTTTTGGGAGGGATGGACCAGAAAGCTAAATTTCAGTGGGTCAATAGGAGATAAATGTCAGTAGTGAAAAAGGCAACTTTTAAAGATATTTGCCCTATAAATATAGAAAATTGAGATATACAAATTGAGTATCCCTGATATGAAATGCTTGGGAGAGGAAATGTTTCAGATTTCAGAGTTCTTTGGATTTTAGGATATTTGCACAGACTATTGTGTAACCAATCTGAAAATCCCAAATCTGAATATACCAAATCCTTGGGATCTCAGAGAATTTTGAATTTTGGATTTGGAATGCTGAACTATAGAAAGAATTTGCCTGAAGGAAAAGAAGAGTTATGGGAAGATTTTTTTTAATTGAGGGAAATATTAGAACATTTATGAGAGTCAATTGTTAAAATTTTCAGGAATTTTGGAAGTCACTCTTAAAGCAGGTATTAAAAAGTAAGATATATAAACTTAGAATTAAGTAAATGATGCTAAAACATGACAATAAATACACAGAATGCACAGTTTCTTAATTATTTAAATACATTATGTTATTATCTATATTCTTGTCATTATGTCAATAGTGTCTGTAGGTTGGGGATATCATATACTGCCCATCCCTTCTCAACTCTGGGTTCATGTTGTTAGCTTGAAATTGGCAATGGTGGGAGCATGTACGACACAGCAAAAAGCAAATAGGGGCTTCATTTTCAAATAAGGGCATGAGTTTTCAAAGTTTTGTTGTTGGTTGTCCAAAAGTAAAATGATAAAGAATATGTTAAAATACTGACTAAACTTAAACATTCTTGTGTCTGTGACTGTTGCATTGTAACTAGCACAAAAATATGAGAAAATAATCTTGGAGTATTTGAAAGCTATTTTGCAATTCTACAAAAAGTTCACTCACATCACTGATAAACCTGTTATGACATAGTTTTAGTTTTTCACTTTCTTCTTACTCATTAATGAAAACTAAAATATCAGTCAACATTCATGTAACAACTACAATCATTTCTCAAGTAGAACCACAGGTTAGCTATAAATATACACATTTTCCAAAAACAATGAGAGCATTTAGTCAGAATCAATATGGAATTAATGATAAAGAGTTTAGTATATTTTATTATTTGCAAATTGTATGTTATGCATCTTCATAGAATTAAAACATAATAAATTATGTACATATATGGATACTTGCATTTTTCCAGAAACTATTAAACATTTACCACCACAGTTAGACTTGAATAAAGTTATGATAGGGGCTGGGGAGATAGCTCAGTCGGTAGAGTGCTTGCCTTGTAAGCCCTGGTTCAATCCCCAGCACCCCCCAAAAAAATGTTATGATAAAACAGGTAAGCTAATGAAAAATGTCTCTCTCTATATATATTTAAAATATTTTTTGGTATTGGACACAATACCTTTAGTTATTTATTTGCATGTGGTGCTGAGGATGGAACACAGTGTGTTACATATGCCAGGCAAGTGTTCTACCACTGAGATACAATTCTAAACCCTATCTATATTTTTTGAACAACTGTTCTCTTTTGAAGATGTAAAATTGACCTTGAAAGATGGAAAAAAGAATGTGGGACTGCAGCAAAAGTCTGAATATAGATACAAAATATTTGTGTGTGCTGCATCCACTATAGTAAAGGACACAATGGTCAGATTCAAAAAGAATGAATTTACAAAATTGGATTAATAAAGTAGATTCATATCAAACCATAATTAAAACTGAAGTAGTTCAATTGTCATTCAATTAAGATGCTATAATAAAGATAATAGAAACAATGATAGTGTACTAAATGTTTTAAATATATTGGCTATTTAAATATTTAAAAAATCTTTATGTAATAGTGCATTATTATTATTATTATTACTGCCATCATTATATGAGAAAAGTGAAGCTGAAGGAAGTTTATTAATTTGTGTAAGTTTATAGAGATATTTAATACAGGAGCATGCATTTAAACTTTGAACAAGCAAGTTCTTTTGACTTTAGGAATAAAGTTACTGATGCACCTAACTACCATATATGACTGCCTCTCTTCAACTAATCTTATGTTGTTAAATTTTCCTAAGGTTATGTGTGGCTTCCCCAAGAGGACATTAACTCCTATGAAGAAAGGGATCTTTAATATGAATCACATAGTTTAAGGATATAATACGAACTTATATCCATGAAAGACTAAATTATTTATTTGAAGAACAAAATTTACTTGCTGAATGTCAGAGTCAGAGCTGATATAAAATTACTTAAGCTGGGGTAAAATATCAAAATACAGAATAAAGCCAAACAAAGTAAATGGTAGGTTTCTATTATCAAGATTATTCAGACATCATATTATTCAACTACCAGAATAATAGTTTGTCATTCCTTTATATGAATTCCCTAAGTAATTTATTTAATTGTTAAAATTCCAAAGTTAACCCACTTATTTATAAATCAATGTCAACATTTTAGAAGACAATTAGTCAATCTCTATGATATTTTACAAAGCATGTGTCTTTGGACTCAAGGGAAACAGGTCATTCAAAATCTCAGAAGTACAGTTTTATTTTTACAGAGAAAAGTGAGTTATAAGAGTTCATCACTCTCAGAATCAATAAATTAATCATGGTTCAATTATACAATGGAACACTATACAACTATTGAAGTGGGTTTTAACAATATATCTTTATGTAATGTCAGGAAGGATTGTTGTTAAGCAAATAAAACAATTTATAACACAAAATGCATGTTAGAATGCCAGTTGGAGAAATAAAAGAGAGACATGGAGATTAGATAACTTAAATGGATAATGGATATAGGTGCTTATAGATGCAGAGAGCCCTACTGAAAGTATATACACATGCTAAAGTGGGGATTTTTGAAAAAAGTGTGGACTAGAATTTTGGATTATATTTATGTCTCGCCACTTTGTTGCCTATCTGGTGTGTGTGTGTATATATATATATATATATATATATATATATATATATATATTTATCTTAATTTTTGGTGGTACTGGGGATTGAACCCAGGGCCTTGTGCATGCAAGGCAAGCACACCATCAACTGAGTTATATCCCCAGTCCCCATCAGATACATATTTTTGAAAGGAAAAAATCGTCATTTGTTTATTTACTTATATTTACTGGGCATTGAACCTAGGGGCACTTTACCACTGAGCTACATCCCCAGCCCCTTTTTATTTTTTAAATTTGAGACAGGGTCTCACTAAGTTGCTTAAGGCCTACTTAAGTTTCTGAAGCTGACCTCAAATTTGAGATTTTCCTGTCTCAGCCTCCTGACTCAGTGGGGTTACAGGTGAACACCATTGCATCTAGGTATATTTTTTTAAAAAATGCTAGCCTCAGCATTGCATTTTTGCCACTACTAGTATTAATGGATATGGAGTTAGCGATCAATGATTTGGGTGTGTTTAGTTAACAAGCAAGTCCTAAGTTTACATTTTTGTTTATTAAGTCAGATAAATATACAAAGTCAGGCTATATGTAATGGGTCTCAGAATGTTCTTGACATTTCCAGATGCAAAGAGCTCTGTTTGAACCATAAAATAGAAATGTAGAAGATATACCATATTATAATGACATTAAATCTTTCCATTTCCAAATGTAATGGAAATTATCTGCCACAGAGACATGTGGAAAGGTGAGGGAAAATCATAGAGATTCTTAAATTCACAGAAATATATAATACTGTTCAAACACTGTCATCTTCCAACTTCGGAATGGTTAGTGTACAAAAACAAGAGTGAGAATAAATGTTCTGACACATTTTGACAATATTTTCAATGCATGTAAGCAGGCAGAAAAATACCATCCTAGCAGAAGAGCTTCAAGTATCATGTTGACTACCCAACTGACATGTATAAAATCATTTTTGGATGTGATTTTTCTTGTTCTAATCTAGACTCTCATAGTAATGTTAAAAATTGACCCCCATCTTAATATTGATTTCATGGTCTTTTAATTAAATCATGTTTGAGGAAAGGACTCAGTTCCCTAGGCATATAAGTCATATCTTGGGAAATGAAAATAATTATGCTCTTGATTTAATGCAGTCTTCTAGTTGATTGATTCTCTTTTTCCTGAACATTTTTGGTGGGAAACTAATGCAATAGAAGGAAAATCTGGTTATGAAGGAAAAGTGATATTAATGATTGAAAGGAGAGAGATTTAAAAAGAGGCAGAGTTATGAAATAGGCATGGAAGGAAGAAACTACTAGTAAGAGACTACTGATACCATTTCAAAAACTGATCTTTAATAATTTGGCTTTTCCAAAATGGATGAACAGGTTATCTCTTGCTTTTCTTTATTAATTTATGATATGTGGCTTCCAAAGTGGTCCTAAAGATCCCAGTCTTCTGGAGTTAACACCTTTGTGTAATTTCTTTTCTTTCAGTGATGAGTGTACCAACTGACTTATTTATAACAAATAGAATACAATGAAAGTGATAAAAGCTATAAATAAAAGTTACTTCTTATAATTAGATTATAAAATACTCTGATTTCCATTTTGCATGTCCTCTTTCATCCTTTCTCATTCTCTTTCACTGTCTTTCTTGGAATCATTACTCTGAGGGAAGTTTATTGCCATGTTGTATGTCTGTGGAGAGGTTCAAGTGGTCAAGAACTGATATCTCTGGTCAAAAGTGGCCAAAAGCCATAAGAGTGATCTTGGAAGTGAATATTTGAAAGCCTGTCAAACTCCACACTTGAATGACCTTAATAACAAATCTTCCCCCATTGGAGTATGATAGCAACCCTAGGTAAAAAGCATCCATCTAAGTTAAGACCAGATTTTTGATCCACAAAATTTTTGAAAGAAATACTTGTTATTTTAAACCACTAAGCTTTAAGGTAACTTTTTATGCAGCAATAATAATACAGCACTATTTTTTTCTGAAAGAATATGATTACTTTGAAGGTTTACAAATCATTCCATTACACTGTTTTTTCAGTACTGGGGACTGAACCCAGGGGCACTTGACAATTGAACTACCTCCCTAGTCCTTTTTATTCTTTATTTTGTGACAGAGTCTCACTAAGTTGCTTAGACAGGCCTTGAACTTGTGATCCTCCTACTTTAGTCCTCCTGAGTAGCTGGAATTACAGTCTTGAAACACCACACCCAGCACAAATCATTCCATTTTACAAGAGTGAAGTGAGTGAGTGCTCTCTAATATATACAATGGTAGTTAATGAAACTATATTATATTATTGAAATGTACCAAGAAAGCAGATCTTAATTATTCTTACTACAGAAAATGGTAACTACGAATGAGAGAGAAGATGGTGGATTAAAGGAAAGATGCACTTCCCAGCAGTTTCTAAACATCAGACTTACAAAGTGGGAAGACTGATTCTCAGCAAGGAGGCAATTAGTGTTACAGATGTAAAAGTACACCCAGCATTTATCTTAAGGATGCACATCTGTTGCTAATATTAGTGCTATTCCTGGTACCCCTTCCTTTAAGAGGAGCTAGAAAGTGATTGGAACACTTCAAGTTTACATAGTGAAAATTTTTCAGAAAAGCAATATTCAAAAATCAGTCAAGTAACAGGAAATCTCACCCCACACATGATCTTTTCCCTCCCAAGTCTTAATAATATGTAAACACATATAATATTGGAGACAGAAACCCAAAACCTACAACCAGACTCCAAGAAGGAACAATCAGAGGAGGAACTCAGGTCTCACTCCTGGACATCTCTTCACACATCAAAAATACAGAAGTCTCAGAACAAAAATGATCCCTATACACCAAAGGACATGTGTATAAAAGAGAAAGAGGAATCCATCTCAAGTGATGTGAAAGTCCAAGACCTCTGAAAACTGCGGAAACAGGCAAACAAATCTTTCCCACAAATTTACACTCCCCCAACAAATGATCCTACAGGTATGGAAGAGGACGAAATTCCAGAGAATTATTTTTTAAAAACTTATTTTTAAAATGTTCAATGAACTAAAAGAAGATCTAATGAATGAAGTAAGAGAAAATACAGGATATAAAAGACCATTTTAATGAAGAGATAATGATCTTGAAAAGAAACCAATCAGAATTACTGGAAATGAAAGACATAGTCAAATTTAAAATCCACTTGAAAGCATCACCAACAGATTAGATTGCATAGAAAATGGAACTCCAGGACTAGAAGACAGAAATGTCTTGTAGACAGGGTATAGGATATTGAATACTTAGTATGCAATAAAGCAGAAAAAAGACCATGATCAGTATATATATGAAATCTGGGACATCCTCAAGAGAACAAACCTGAGAGTCATTGGGATAGAAGAAAGCATGGAGATACAGGCTAAAGGCATAAAGAACATTATTATGAGATAGTAAGAGACAATTTTTACCATATAAGAAATGAGATAGACATTAACATATAGGAGGCACATAGGACCCCACATAGAAAGAATTGGAAGAGAAATTCAAAGAATTATGATCTAAATGTCTAAAAAATAAGAAGGAATATTAAAAGCAGTAAGAAAAAAACATAAGGTTATACTCAAAAGCACACCAATAAGGTTTACTTCTGACTTCTCGATTCAGACTCTTTTTTAGCACAAATTTTCATTTCTTTGGTTGTGCATGATGCAGAGTCACACCATTTGTGCAATCATACACATAAATATGGTAATAATGTCCATCTCATTACACTATTTTCCCACCACCACACTCCCTTCCCTCCCCTCTGCAGGCTCTAAAACCAAAAGGGTCTGGACTGAGATATTCCAAGCCCTAAAATATAATTGCCAGCCAAGATTGCTATATCTGACAAATCTCTCTTTCAAAATTGGTGAGGAAATAAAAACTTTTTGTAACAAGAATAAACTAAAAGAATTCATGACCACCAAGCCAGACCTACAAAGAATACTCAAGAATAAACTGTACATAGAAGAAGCCAGATAAAAACTCCAAAGCTCCCAAATAGATGATCACCAGAAGATTAACCAACTAAATTAGAACCAAAACAGTATTAAATATAGCCAACAAATAAAAATGGGAGAAACAAAACACACACATATATAACAACACTAAATAAAAATGTTCTCAACTCCCCAATTAAGATATACATTAACAGAATGGATCAAAAACCAAGATCAAAATACATGCTATTTGTCAGATACTCATCTCATTGGAAAATGTACCCAAAGGTTGAAAGTAAAAGAATGGAAAAAATATTCCAGGCCAATGTAGCCAAAAAGAAGGAGTAACTATACTCATTTCTGACAAAGCAGATTTCAAGCAAAAAAAGTAATAAGAACATACAAAAAAGTCTACTATATCTGGTAAAGGAAACAATTCAAAATGAAGATAATGATAGTAAATATATATGCTCCAAATGTTAGTTCACTCAAAAAAAAAAATCAAGAAGATATTACACTTTGATCAAGTGGGTTTCATCTCAAGAATGCAAGGTTGGTTCAACAAACAAAATCAATAAATGTAATTAAACACTTAAATAGAATGAAGAATGAAAATCATATGATCTGAGGACGGGTGCCATCACTGGTCAGTCATAGTCACAGAGCGAGCTGGCAGGTGAGTCAGGCCACCTGCATTGCTGAGGTAGCCAGTGGGCACCCAACCCGCCTGCCTTGCAGAGCTAGGCGACAGGCAGCCAAACCTGCCCAACCACCAGGTTTAAGACAGGCACCATCAACCAGCAACCCCGCCTGACCACCATGCTGAGGTCTGTTGCCATCGCCGAGCAAGCCGACAGACAAACCAGCCCACCTGCATGGCGGAACTAGCCAGAGGCTTCTCTATAGGCTGGTGCAGGCACTTTTAATTATTCCTGAGGGCGTGGCCATCATCATTGGAAGGGCAGCTCCCTTCCTGAGACAGCTACAGGAGGCTAGAGGACCTTTGACAAGACCCAGGAGCCAAGAAGAGGAGGTACTGAGAGACTCGGGACCAACTTAGAGCCACCAGGTGAGTCTCTCCCACTGGTCAGGCACCCCGGATGGAGCAGTAGTCCCGAAATGCAGGGAACATTGTGGAGTAGAGTGACCGAGTGAGACTTCCCTGCTGGAACAGAGAACCCAGTCAACTGGGAGCATTGCAGAGGAGGGGCACATAGTGAGAGGCTTCAACGCAGAATGAGGGTCCGAGGCCCAGGTGGTAGTTCCAGTCCCCAGGGAACTTAGCAGAGGAGGGCTGTTCAGTGAAGGAGTCCCTCACAGGACTAGGCTCCCCAGCCCAGGCGTAGGACAGGACCCCTGGGAACACTGCAGAGGAGGACTTCCCAGTCCAGGTGGTAGTTCTGGACCAAAAGGAACTTCTCAGAGGAGAACTGCCCAGTGAAACTTCCCCACTGGGTGAGTCTTCCCCACTGAGTGAGGCTTTCCAACCAGGGCAGTAGAACCAGAGACAGAGGCCCAGGCCAGACGTGCCCCAGTGTGCAGCCTAGTCCCCCTTTGGCTGACCATCAGTCAACAAGTGGAGATGCCTCTGCCCACTGACAGGTGGAATACACCCCACCTGAAGGCCACCACTCCTAGAAGGCCAGCTTGCTAGTGGAGTACTGCATTATCAAGTTCCTCCAAGACTTCAGGCTACTGTGGGCTAAGAGGTGAGTTACTGGAAATCTATAGAGACAATATTAGTCATTAGAGGAAATCTGCAATATACCAGAGTTTCACTACTAAAGGGGTAGATACCTGAGGAATATGAGAAAAAAGGGAAGAAAATATCCCAAACAAAACTAGGAATGGTATAGCAATAAAATCCAATGACAGTACAGCAGAAGAAGTGTCAGAAAGGGAGTTCAGAATGTACATAATTAAAATGATCAGGGAAGCAAACGATGAGATGAAAGAGCAAGTGCAGGAAGCAAAAGATCATTTCAATGAAGAGTTAGAGATATTGAAAAAAAACAAACAGAAATCCTTGAAATGAAGGAAACAAAAACCAAATTAAAAACTCCATAGAAAGCATAACCAATAGGATAGAACACCTGGAAGACAGAACCTCAGATATTGAAGACAAAATGTTTAAACTTGAAAACAAAGTAGACCAAACAAAGATGGTAAGAAATCATGAACAGAATCTACAAGAATTATGGGATATAATGAAAAGTCCAAATTTGAGAATTATTGGGATTGAGGAAGGCTTAGAGAAACAAACCAAAGGAATGAACAATCTATTCAATGAAATAATATCAGAAAATTTCCCAAATCTGGAGAATGAAATGGAAAATCAAGTACAAGAGGCCTATAGGACTCCAAATACACAAAATTACAACAGACCCACACCAAGGCACATTATAATGAAAATACCTAACATACAAAATAAAGACAGAATTTTAAAGGCTCAAGAGAAAAGAATCAAATTACATTCAGGGGGAAAAATATGGATATCAGCATAGTGTCAATCCAGACCCTAGAAGCTAGAAGGGCCTGGAACAACAATTTTCAAGCTCTGAAAGAAAATGGATGCCAACCAAGAATCTTATACCCAGCAAAATTTACCTTCAGATTTGATGACAAAATAAAATCCTTCCATGATAAACAAAAGCTAACGGAATTTACAAAAAGAAAGTTGGCATTACAGAACATTCTCAGCACAATATTCCATGAGGAAGAGATGAAAAACAACGATGCAAATGAGCAAAGGGAGGAACGAACCTAAAGGACCAGCCAAATAAAGGAGAAATCATGTCGTGTCAAAAAAAAAAAAAAAAGGAGCCAAAAGACCAGGAATACAAATCATATCACAATAATAACCCTGAATGTAAATGGCCTGAACTCATCAATCAGAAGACATAGACTGGCAGATTGGAATAAAAAGAAAGATGCAATAATTTGCTGCCTGCAAGAGACTCATCACATAAAAAGAGATAACCACAGACTAAAGGTGAAAGGATGGCAAGAAACATACCATGCACCTGGACACAGCAAAAGAGCCAGAGTATCCATCCTCATTTCAGATAATGTGGACTTCAAGCCAAAGTTACTCAGAGGGGATAAAGAAGGACATTTCATACTGCTTAAGGGAAGCATAAATCAGCAAGACATAACAATCATAAACATCTATGCCCCAAACAGTGGTTCATCCATATGCATCAAACAAATTGTTTTCAACTCCAGGAATCAAATAGACCACAACACAATAATACTAGGTGATTTTAGCACACCTCTCTCACCACTGGACAGATTCTCTAAACAAAAATTGAACAAAGAAATCATAGATCTCAATAACTAATCAATAATTTAGACTTAACAGACATTTATAGAATATACCATCCAACAAAGAGTGAATACACTTTCTTCTCAGCAGTACATGGATCCTTCTCTAAAATAGGACATATTTTATGCCACAAAGCTAGTGTTAGCAAGTACAAGAAGATAGAGAAACTACCTTGTATTCTATCAGATCATAATGGATCGAAATTAGAAATAAATGTGAGAAAAAAATAGAAACTACTCCAACATGTGGAGATTAAATAATATGCTATTGTATGATGAATGGATAACAGAAGACATGTGGAAGGAAACTAAAAAATTCTTAGAGGTAAATGAGAACAAAGAAATATCATATCAAAATCTCTGGGACATTATGAAAGCAGTACTTAGAAGAAAATTTATATGATGGAGTGCATTCAATAAAAGAAGAAAAAAATCAACAAATAAAGGACTTAACACTACAGCTCGAAGCCCTAGAAAAAGAACAGACCAACACCAAAAGTAGTAGAAGACAGGAAATAGTTAAAATCAGAGCTGAAATCAACAAAATTGAAACAAAAGAAACAATCAAAAAATTAACAAAAAATAGTTGGTTCTTTGAAAAAATAAACAAAATTGATAAACTCTTAGCTACACTAACGAAGGAGAGAAAACTCAAATTACTAAAATTTGAAATGAACAAGGAAATATCACTACAGCCATGATTGAAATACAAAACATAATTAGACGCTATTTTGAAAATCTATACTCCAACAAAGCAGAAAACCTCAAAGACATCAACGGGTTTCTAGAGACATATGAATTACCTAAACTGAACCAGGAGGACACACACAACTTAAATAAATCAATTTCGAGCATGAAATAGAAGAAGTCATCAAAAGCCTAGCAACAAACAAAAAAGCTCAGGACCAGATGGGTTCTCAGCCGACTTCTACAAAACCTTTAAAGAAGAGCTCATTCCAATACTTCTCAAAGTACTTCATGAAATAGAAGAGGAGGGAACCCTCCCAAACTCATTCTATGAAGCCAATATCACCCTGATACCTAAACCAGACAGAGACATAACAAGGAAAGAAAATTTCAGACCAATATCCTTAATGAACATCGACGCAAAAATTCTCAACAAAATTTTAGCAAATCGCATACAAAAATATATTAAAAAGATAGTGCACCACAATCAAGTGGGTTTTATCCCAGGGATGCAAGTTTGCTTCAACATCCGGAAATCAATAAATGTCATTCATCATATCAACAAACTTAAAGTTAAGAATCACATGATCATTGTGATAGATACAGAAAAAGCATTCGATAAAATACAGCATCCCTTCATGCTCAAAACACGAGAAAACATCGGGATAGTGGAAATATTCCTTAACATTGTAAAGGCCATCTATGCTAAGCCCATGGCCAATATCATTCTAAATGGTGAAAAACTGAAAGCATTCCCAAAAAACTGGAACAAGGCAGGGATGCTCTCTTTCACCACCTCTACTCAACATTGTCCTTGAATCTCTAGCCAGAGCAATTAGACATACCAAGGAAATTAAAGGGTACGTATAGGAATAGAAGAACTCAAACTATCCCTGTTTGCTGATGATATGATTGAATACTTAGAGGAACCAGGAAATTCCACCAGAAAACTTTTAGAACTCATAAGTGAATTCAGTAAAGTAGCAGGATATAAAATCAATGCTCATAAATCTAATGCATTTTTATACATAAGTGATGAATCTTCAGAAAGAGAAGTTAGGAAAACTACCCCATTCACAATAGCTTCAAAAAAAATATTTGGGAATCAATCTCACAAAAGAGCTGAAAGACCTCTAGAATGAGAACTACAGAACACTAAAGAAAGAAATTAGAGAAATTCTTAGAAGATGGAAAGATCTCCCATGTTCTTGGATAGGCAGAATTAATATTGTCCAAATGGCCATACTACCAAAAGTGCTATACAGATTCAATGCAATTCCAATTAAGATCCCAATGACTTACAGAAATAGAGCAAGCAATCAAGAAATTCATCTGGAAGAATAAGAAACCCAGAATAGCTAAAGCAATCCTTAGTAGGTAGAGTAGAGCAGGGGGTATCCAATACCAGGCCTTCAACTCTATTACAAAGCAATAGTAACAAAAATGGCATGGTATTTGCACCAAAATTGCCAGATAGATCAATGGTACAGAATAGAGGACATGGACACAAACCCAAATAAATACAATTTTCTCATACTAGACAAAGGTGCCAAAAATATGCAGTGGAGAAAAGATAGCCTCTTCAATAAATGGTGCTGGGAAAACTGAAATCCATATGCAACAGAATGAAACTAAACACCTATCTCTCACCCTACACAAAACTCAACTCAAAATGGATCAAGGACCTCGGAATCAGACCAGAGACCCTGCATCTTATAGAAGAAAAAGTAGGTCCAAATCCTCAACTTGTTGGCTTAGGATCAGACTTCCTTAACAGGACTCCCATAGCACAAGAAATAAATGCAAGAATGAACAACTGGGATAGATTCAAACTAAATAGCTTTCTCTCAGCAAAGGAAACTATCAGAAATGTGAAGAGAGAGCCTACAGAGTGGGAGAATATCTTTGCCAACCATAGTTCAAGTAGAGCGCTAATTTCCGGAATCTATAAAGAACTCAAAAAGTCTACACCAAGAATACAAATAACCCAATCAACAAATGGACTAAGGAAGTGAACAGACACTTCAAAGAAGATCTACAAGCAATCAACAAACATATGAAAAGTGTTCAACATCTTCAGTAATAAGAGAAATGCAAATCAAAACTACCCTAAGATTTCATCTCACCCCAAATAGAATGGTGATTATCAAGAATACAAGCAACAATAGGTGTTGATGAGGATGTGGTGAAAAAGGTACACTCATACATTGCTGGTGGAGTTGCAAATTAGTTTAGCAACTCTGGAAAGCAGTGTGGAGATTCCTTAGAAAACTTGGCACGGAACCACCATTTGACCCAGCTATCCCGCTCCTTGGCCTATACTCAAAGGACTTAAAATCAGCATATTACAGAGATACGGCCACATCAATGTTCATAGCTGCTCAGTTCACAATAGCCAGATTGTGGAACCAACCTAGATGTCCTTTGATGATGAATGGATAAAGAAAGTGTGGTATACATACATATATATATATATATATATATATTTATATATACACACAATGGAATATTACTCAACCATAAAAAATAAAATTATGGCATTTGCAGGCAAATGCATGAAATTGGAGAATATCATGCTAAGTGAGATAAGCCAATCTTGAAAAACCAAAGAACGAATGATCTCAGTGATAAGTGAATATTGACACATAATAGGGGTTGGTAGGGGGGCAGAAATGGAGGAAGGAGGGACTGTCTAGAGGGAAAAGAGCAGTGGTAGAGGTGGTGCAGAAGAAAAAAATAACAGAATGAATCAAAAACTATTACCCTCGGTAAATGTATATTTACAAAAATGGTATGCTTCTACTTCATGTACAAACAGAGAAGCAAGATGTATCCCATTTGTTTACAATAAAAATAAATTTTAAAAAATGTGAAAAAATCATATGATCTTCTCATTAAATGCAGAAATGACCTTTGATAAAATCCAGTACTCATTTTAAAAATGCTGGAGTAAGACACAGACTGGCAGATTGGATTAAAAAGAAAAATCCAACAATATGCTGCCTGCAAGAGACTCATCTCATAGAAAGAGACACCCATAGACTAAAGGTGAAAGGATGGGGAAAAACACACCATGCACACAGACACAGCAAAAAAGCTGGAGTATCCATCCTCATTTCAGATAATGTGAACTTCAAACAAAAACTAGTCAGAAGGGATAAAGAAGGACATTACATGCTGCTTAAGGGAAGCATAAATCAGCAAGACATAACAGTCATAAATATCTATGCCCCGAACATTGGCTCATCCACGTATGTCAAACAAATCCTTCTCAATTACAGAAATCAAATAGACCACAACACAATAATACTAGGCGATTTTAACACACCTCTCTCACCACTGGATAGATCGTCCAAACAAAAATTGAATAAAGAAACTATAGATCTCAACAACACAATCAACAATTTAGACTTAACGGACATATATAGAATATACCATCCAACAAAGAACGAATACACTTTCTGCTCAGCAGAACATGGATCCTTCTCTAAAATAGACCATATTTTATGCCACAAAGCTACTGTTAGCAAATACAAGAAGATAGAGATACTACCTTGTACTCTATCAGATCATAATGGATTGAAATTAGAAAGAAATGACAGAATAAAAAACAGAAACTTCTCCAATACCTGGAGATTAAATAATACACTATTATATGATGAATGGATAACAGAAGACATCAGGAGGGAAATAAAAAAATTCTTAGAAGTAAACGAGAACAAGGACACATCATATCAAAATCTCTGGGACACTATGAAAGCAGTACTTAGAGGAAGATTTATTTCATGGGGTGCATTCAAAAAAAGAAGTAGAAATCAACAAATAAACGACTTAACACTACAGCTCAAAGCGCTAGAAAAAGAAGAACAGACCAATACCAAAAGTAGTAGAAGACAGGAAATAGTTAAAATCAGAGCCGAAATCAATGAAATCGAAACAAAAGAAACAATTGGAAAAATTAACAAAATAAACAGTTGGTTCTTTGAAAAAATAAACAAAATTGATAAACCCTTAGCCACACTAACAAAGAGAAAGAGGGAGAAAACACAAATTACTAAAATTCGGAATGAACAAGGAAACATCACAACAGACACAAGTGAAATACAAAACATAATTAGAAGCTATTTCGAAAATCTATACTCCAACAAAGCAGAAAACCTCGAAGACATCAACAAATTTCTAGAGACATATGAATTACCTAAACTGAACGAGGAGGACATACACAACTTAAATAAACCAATTTCAAGCAATGAAATAGAAGAGGTCATCAAAAGCCTACCAACAAAGAAAAGTCCAGGACCAGATGGGTTCTCAGCCGAGTTCTACAAAACCTTTAAAGAAGAGCTCATTCCAATACTCCTCAAACTATTCCATGAAATAGAAGAGGAGGGAACCCTCCCAAACTCGTTCTATGAAGCCAATATCACCCTGATACCTAAACCAGACAGAGACACATCGAGGAAAGAAAATTTCAGACCAATATCCTTAATGAACATCGAAGCAAAAATTCTCAACAAAATTTTAGCAAATTGCATACAAATATATACTAAAAAGATAGTGCACCATGATCAAGTGGGTTTTATCCCAGGGATGCAAGGTTGGTTCAACATTCGGACATCAATTAATGTCATTCACCATATCAACAGACTTAAAGTTAAGAATCACATGATTATTTCAATAGATGCGGAAAAAGCATTCGATAAAATACAGCATCCCTTCATGCTCAAAACACTAGAAAAAATTGGGGTAGTGGGAACATTCCTTAACATTATAAAGGCAATCTACGCTAAGCCCATGGCTAATATCATTCTAAATGGTGAAAAACTGAAAGTGTTCCCCCTAAAACCTGGAACAAGGCAGGGATGCCCTCTTTCACTGCTTCTATTCAACATCATCCTTGAGACTCTAGCCAGAGCAATCAGACAAACCAAAGAAATTAATGGGATACGAATAGGAAAAGAAGAACTCAAACTATTCATGTTCGCTGATGACATGATTATATATTTAGAGGAACCTGGAAATTCCACCAGAAAACTTTTAGAACTTATAAGTGAATTCAGTAAAGTAGCAGGTTACAAGATCAATGCTCATAAATCCAATGCATTTTTATACATAAGTGATGAATCTTCAGAAAGAGAAATTAGGAAAACTACCCCATTCACAATAGCATCGAAAAAAATAAAATACTTGGGAATCAATCTCACAAAAGAGGTGAAAGACCTCTACAATGAGAACTACAGAACACTAAAGAAAGAAATTAAAGAAAACCTTAGAAGATGGAAAGATCTCCCATGTTCCTGGATAGGCAGAATTAATATCGTCAAAATGGCTATGCTACCTAAAGTGCTATACAGATTCAATGCAATTCCAATTAAAATCCCAATGATATACCTTGCAGAAATAGAGCAAGCAATTATGAAATTCATCTGGAAGAATAAAAAACCTAGAATAGCTAAAGCAATCCTCAGTAGCAAGAGCGAAGCAGGGGGTATTGCAATACCAGATCTTCAACTCTACTACAAAGCAATAGTAACAAAAACGGCATGGTATTGGTACCAAAATAGACAGGTAGATCAATGGTACAGAATAGAGGACATGGACACAAACCCAAATAAATACAATTTTCTCATACTAGACAAAGGTTCCAAAAATATGCAATGGAGAAAAGATAGCCTCTTCAACAAATGGTGCTGGGAAAACTGGAAAACCATATGCAATAGAATGAAATTAAACCCCTATCTCTCACCCTACACAAAACTCAACTCAAAATGGATCAAGGACCTCGGAATCAGACTAGAGACCCTGCATCTTATAGAAGAAAAAGTAGGTCCAAATCTTCAACTTCTTGGCTTAGGATCAGACTTCCTTAACAGGACTCCCATAGCACAAGAAATAAAAGCCAGAATCAACAACTGGGATAGATTCAAACTAAAAAGCTTTCTCTCAGCAAAGGAAACTATCAGAAATGTGAAGAGAGAGCCTACGGAGTGGGAGAATATCTTTGCCAACCATACCTCAGATAGAGTGCTAATTTCCAGAATCTATAAAGAACTCAAAAAACTCTACACGAAGAATACAAATAATCCAATCAACAAATGGGCTAAGGAAATGAACAGACACTTCACAGAAGAAGATGTACAAGTAATCAACAGATATTTGAAAAAATGTTCAACATCCCTAGTAATAAGGGAAATGCAAATCAAAACTACCCTAAGATTTCATCTCACCCCAATTAGAATGGCGATTATCAAGAATACAAGCAACAATAGGTGTTGGCGAGGATATGGTGAAAAAGGAACACTCATACATTGCTGGTGGGGTTGCAAATTAGTGCAGCCACTCTGGAAAGCAGTGTGGAGATTCCTCAGAAAGCTTGGAATGGAAACACCATTTGACCCAGCTATCCCACTCCTTGGCCTATACCCAAAGGACTTAAAATCAGCATACTACAGAGATACAGCCACATCATTGTTCATTGCTGCTCAATTCACCATAGCCAGATTGTGGAACCAACCTAGATGCCCATCAGTTGATGAATGGATAAAGAAACTGTGGCATATTTATACAATGGAATATTACTCCGCAATGAAGAATGATAAAATTATGGCATTTGTAGGCAAATGGACGAAATTGGAGAATATCATGCTAAGTGAGATAAGCCAATCTCAAAAAACTAAAGGACGAATGATCTCGCTGATAAGCGGATGAGGACATATAATGGGGGGTGGGAGGGGTTAGCATTAGGTTTAGGGTTAGGTTTAGGGTTAGGGATAAGGAGAGCGGTAAGAATGAAGGAAAGAAGGACTGTATAGAAGGAAAAGAGGGGTGGGAGGGGTGGGGTGAAGGGAAAAAAATAAACATCATTGCCCTATGTAAACATATGATTACACAAATGGTATGCCTTGACTCTATGTACAAATAGAGAAACAACATGTATCCCATTTGTATACAATTAAAAAAATGAAAAAAAAATGCTGGAGTAACTATGCATAGAAGGAAATTACTTAAACATTATAAAGTCTACATGTGACAAACCCAAAGTCAATATCATACTGAATGGAAAATATTGAAAGCATTCATTCTAAAATCAAGATGAAGTGGTCCACTCATCATTCTTATTCAATATAGTTCTGAATCCAGCCAGAATCATCAGGTAAGAAAAAGAAATTAGAGGGATGTGACCAGGAAAAGAAGCAAACTATCTGTGCTGATAACATGATCCTATATCTCGAAGAATTCCCCCCAAAAAAACCTCCACTTGAAGACTTCTAGACCTTTTTAAAGAATTTAGAAAGATACAAAATCAACACCCACAAATCAATAGCTTTCTTATACTTTTTCAATAGTGATTCTGCTGAGAAGAAATCAGGAAAACCATTTCACAGTAGCCTAAAAAAACTTGGAAATTAATCTAACCAAGGAGTGGATGCATTCTATAATGAACACTATAGAACACTGAAGAAAGAAATTGGAGAATACCTTAGAATACAGAAAGACCTCCCATGATCTTTGATAGACAGAATTAATGTCCAAATGGCCATACTACCAAAATCAAACAGAAGATTAAATGTAATTCTCATCAAAACACCAATGATATTATTCACATATCTAGAAAAGAACAATTCTTAAATTCATCTGGAAGATTATGAGACTGAGAATAGCCAAAGCAATGCAGAGCAAGAAGAGTGATACAGGAGGCATCACAATGCCTAATCTCAAACTGTACCATAGAGCTACAGTAACAAAAATAGCATAATACTGGCATCAAAATAGTCATGAAGACCTAATGGAATAGAAAATGTGGAGATAAACCCACACACTTAGAGCCATGTGATTTTTGACAAAGGTGTCAAAAATAAATGTTGGAGAAAAGATAGCCTTTTTAAGAAATGGTACTGAGAAAACTGAATATTCATATGTAGAAGAATGAAACTAGATCTTTCTCACCATGAATAAATGTCAAATCAAAATGAATCAAATAACTAGGAATTATACCAGAAACATAGTAACTACTAGAAGAAAACATGGGGTAAATCTCCATCATCTTGGTGCTGCCATCAACTTCCTTAACAAGACCCCTAAAGCTAAAGAAATAAAATAAATAATCAACACGTAGGATGTCATCAAATATCAAAGTAAAAGTCTTCTACACAACAAAAGAAATTATTAAATGCATGAAGAGATAGCCTACAGAGTGGGAGCATTTTTGCCAGTTGCTCCTCTAACAGATTAATGCTCAGAATTAAAAAAAAAAAAAACTCAAGAAAGCTTAACACCAAAAAAACCCCTCAATCAATAAGTGTACAAATGCACTAAACAGGCATTTCTCAAAAGAAGAAATGCAAATGGCCAACAAATATATGAAAACAATTCATCACCTCTAGTCATTAGGGAAATACAAATCAAAACTACACTAAGATTTTATCTCACTCCAGTCAGAATGGCAATGCTCAAGAACGCAAATAATAATAAATGCTAGCAAGCATGTGTGTGGGGGGGGAAAACATATTGATTTATTATCAGTGAACCTGTAGATTAGTACAACCACTTTGCAAAGCACTATGGAGTTTCCAATGGAGTTTCCTTATAAAACTAGGAATAGGACTACCATATGACTCAGTTACCACACTCTTTGGCACATATCCAGAACACCTAAAATAAGCATATTATAAGGATACAGCCACATCAATATTTATGACTGCACATTTCACAATAGGCAAACTATGGAACCAAATGCCTGTCATGAGATGAATGCATAAATAAAATGTGGTATATATACACAATGGAGTTCTACTCAGCCATAAAGAAGAATGAAATTATGGCATTTATCATGAACAGATGGAAATGCAGAATATCAAGCTAGGTGAAATAAGCCAGTCTCAGAAAAGTCAATGGTAAATGTTTTCCCTCATATGTGGAAACTAGAGCAGAAGAAGGGAAAGAAGGAAGAAAGAATCAAATATCATAAAGATACAGTGAAGATCAATGGAATAGAAAATTGAAAGGGAGGGAGGAGGAATGAGAAAGGGGAGAAAATGCAGAATGAATTTAACAAAATCACATTATGTACATAAACAAATATACCACAGGGAATTTCACCTTTGTGTATAAGTAGAAAGAACCAATCAAAAGTAATCAAATGAGTGAAAGGAAAATCAATAGAGGAAGGACAATAGGGGGAGGAAGGAGGAGAGAAAAAGTGGGGAAACAGGAACTGAAATCAAATTGCATGCATGTATGCTTTTGTCAAAATGAAGTCAACTACTATGTATAATGATATGCTGTAATAAAAAATTTAAAAAACATGTTTTATAATTAACTATATATAATTGTGTTAATTGACCTCAACAAAGTTATATTTTTAAAAATAGAGGTCAAATTTTCTCAGAATGAAGGATAATGTAAAATTTAATCATTCTCAATTATTGGTTTTATTAAATTCAATTATGTTCTTTAGTATACAGAAGAACTGAGTAAGTGGGATCTGCCTGGTCTAGAGGATTCAAAGAACAGGGTACAACTGAGAAGTAAAGTCAAGAAAATATGAGGTAAGATGCATCAGAAAGTGTCTTAGATGCAGTATCTGAATTGTGACCTAGAAAGTTAACTAACTGTAGCCCAGGATTGCTCATTTTGTGAAATTATTTTCCTGCATTCTTAGCTATTCCTGTTGACTTAGTACTTATGGTAGGAAACATCAGGCAGTTATGGTGTTGCGGGTGGAAGGACTGTGTTTATAATACTATGTAACCTCTAAAGACAACTTGGATCCCATTTAAGTCTTTGGGTAGCATAAGGAAAGTAATACAGGGTGAACTCTGCTGTTTTGCACAATGTATTCCTTACTTTTTTGAGTAATTCAGACAGTTGTTTTGTTCATCTCTCATTTTATAGTTCAATTGCCTAAATAAAATTACAATAACATAAGGTTACCTATAAATGATATTACAGTCATATTAGACAAATAACTCTAATAAGAAGAGTTTTTCATAAAGCACCCAAGGATTTCATTTTATATTTTAGAGAAAATGTTTAATCAGAAGAGATTTTAACTCTGAATTTTGAACACGAATAGCAATGTCACTTCAGTTGTAAAATATTCTTTTATTCTCTGAGAAAATTTCAATATAGAAGGATATCATCTCATTGTAATTAGTATTTATGAGAGAAAATGTTTATTCTTTATTAGCTTTGATATATAATATCAATAATTAGGAATTCTTAATTTTATTGCAATATAGAAGCTTCATTTACTCAAAGGCTGTTTCTATATTTCTAACTGTTACTATAACATACTCAAAATAGTTAGAAGCCATACCAGTGTGAGAGAAGGTGTGAAACTGATTCAGGTACTAAAAGAGAAATTTCAACGCTAGTAGGGGTGTTTTGATTGGCATGCCATTCAAACTCATACAAGCCTAAGTAGAAGAACTTTATAATAAAAATTCACTTCCTTTTCCCAGACCCCATGGTCAGAAGTACCATCAAGTCCCATGAGGTACTGGAAGCATGAATTGAAGAGTTGTTTAAAACTATTCATCTTTTGAGTTTGTCTTACTTTTTGTTGTGGTTTCATGGTCTTGTGTCTGCTTCACTTTAAAAAAAAATTTTATCTCTCTACAGACTATCACTCCTTATCTGTATATATGGCATAAAAAGGCTATCCACAACTCTCAAATCTTAGTGTTCTTTAAGATTAAATTCACTTTAGACCTACTAGATTTGCAACTAAACCATCATGACCACAAAATTACCCAAAATAATAGAAAGAAGAGAATGATCCTTATTATGTACTTTCATAATAATTTACTATTGGGACTACATACATAGTCCCTCCTCCTATGAGTTCTACCATTACAGAAGCAGAAGGCTGTTATCTACATTGAAATAGAAAGCAATATAACCCAAAGTTGAATATTGGTATACTTCTGTGACTTAAAGTATCTATTGAAAATAAAGAAAAAGATTTAAGGGTTTCCATAGTGGAGTAAGCAAATGTTCTACTTCAAGTCTATTGACTTGTAATAATATCCATAAGTCTGGTGCTTCTGATATCAAACAAAACTTGGATAAATTGTTAAAACATAAATGACTGGGCTGTGGTTGTAGCTCAGTGGTAGAGTGCTTGCCTAGCATGTATAAGTCACTGGGTTTGATCCTCAGAACCATATATAAACAAGTAAATAAATAAAATAAAGGTATTGTGTTCATCTACAACTAAGAAGATATTTTTAAAAACCATAGATGGCTGAATCCTACTCTCAGAATTTGAGTTAGTAGGTAAGGGGAAGAACATGAGAATTTGCATTTCCAACAAATTTCTTGGGGACAACACTAGAGACCATTCATGTTAAAAATAAGCCAGACTGAAAAAGACAAGTGCTGTATGTTTTCTGTCATTTGTGCAAGCTACAGGGAACAAAACAGAGGTCATCATGAATGTAGAAGAGAGACAATTAGTGTAGAGAATAGGAATCTGGTAGAGGGTTGAAGGTAGGGTAAGGGGAGGAATAGGAGAATGAAATTAATCTTACTAGGTTATATGCATGTATGATTATGCCACAATAAAATCCACTATTCTTTATAATTGATATGCATCAATAAAAAACACACAAGGAAAAATATAGTTACACAGGAAAAATCAGTTCTAGTGTTCTATAGAATGTTAGGGTAACTACAGACAATAAAAATTTATGCTATATTTAAAAATAACTAGAAGAGTACAATGGTTCCCAACACATAATAATGATAAATGTTTGAGGAAATGAGCATTCTAATTGGTACTGTTTGATCATTATACACTGTATACATGTATCAAAGGATTATATTGTACTACATAAATATGTACAAATATATGTCAATTAAAATTAAATTTAAAAGTGTTTAGCATATTTGACATTGTTACATTTGACTGAATACAAATTGAATATCAGGTTTAGCTTATACTTAACTTAGTAAAAGATACTTTTTGCTCTGCTGGAATCAGGCAGGCTATCACTAATACAGGAGGGCCTAAGGTAGGAGGAACAAAGAAATCACCCCAAACTTGGCTGGATTTTTATAATAATGACTTTTAATCTACCAAATATCTGCAAACATTAGGCTGTCTCATGATTCCTTTGTGAACTAGGTTTTACTAGGTATTCCTGACGTTGCCAAAAATATATATATAAACAAGGACAAAGCAAATGAATGAAATCTGGCTTGACAAGTTGTGGTATTGTAGATTAGATTGAGATCTACTAAATAACAGTGTATGACACTGGGTATTAAAATGGAAAAGAGAATAAACATTCAGGGGATGAAAAGATTAAAATATGTACAGTCTCATAGACACTATTTTAAAGAAAGATTAAGAGTCAACTAGTAGTCATCATCCTTTAGGGATATTATTCTTGTGAAAAATAATAAATAATTTGATATAAAAATAAAATGTTTTATCAAAATATTTTAAAGTATTTTAAAGCAAATATTTTAAAGCCTTCAATAAATATATTTATTGAAGATACCAGTTTGGAAAAATCTCTTCCACATACTATATATCCTGGTATCATATGTGTTAATGTAATCAAGTTCAAATAAGCTATGCCTGTGGATATATGACTTTCATATTTGTCAAAATTCATGGACATTTATAGCATAGAGATAACCTTAATGTATGTAAATTCAAAATAAATTACATAGGGGATTAGGGGAACACAGGATGGAGAGCAGATTGTGAAAAAAAATAATCTAACGCTATTTTAGACAAGTGATCCTCCCACCTCAGCCCCATGAGTAGCTGAGACTACAGGTATGCATCACCACATGGGTTTAAAATATTTCAAATTTATGCAACAACTTCACTGATGGAGCAGGGGTGAGAGGATGCTGAATAAGTAATTTGGGAAATGAGAGGTGAATGTAATACTAAAGGAAAATGTGACTGAAAATAAGCACTTCCACCTGTTGATAAAATTGATTCCTGTGGGAATATGGGTTAACAATTCTGAAACCATTGTAACTGTACACTGGAATTAAATGATAAAGTACATGATGGCAAATGATGGGAGCCAGGTTTCTCACTGTTGGAATGGGAGGTTGCTGACAAGCAATGGGAGAAAACCAAAATGATCCGTGTGATAATGGATTAGAGTTGGAAACATTAATTTTAACTCATGTTTAGCTTAATATAGATATAGTTACAGCTATGTGTATATATTGAATACACACACATATTTCTTTTCTCTGTCAACTGAGGAGGTGTAAAAACAATGACACCCTAGTAGAAGTGAGAATACCTAGCACTGAGATCTTATCATTTTTAATAAAAGGAAGCAGGACTACTTTGAGATAAGACTGATTCTAGGAATGGTACAGGTAGTATACAAAATGACTGCACAGTATCTTGTAGTGCCAAAAACACTAAAAAGAATTAGACTGATTTCAGTGTCCAACTGCAAGAATTAACAATAGCCAAAATTGGAAAATCTGAGTAATAAAATAAATAAAATAGTATTAAAGCCCCCAAAATATAAATGGGGAAAAGAAAACAAAATTTCCATGAAAAATAATCCCAAATAATTTATGTAGATACTCTGACCTCAAGATGCATATCTTCCAGTACTTATATGTGGGCTACACAGAGTATGGACTGGAGGAAAAATAATAGCTCATTTACATAGCTGGAGAAAACAACATTAACCAGATAATAAAGGTGAAAATCATCAGTAATTAATCATGTGAATAGCACATATTTTTGATATGGAGTGATGAGAATGGCACTTTACCTCCATGTTCTTCCTTCTTTAAGTCCCAGTTTAATCATGAGAAAAACATTAGAAAAATTCCAATTGAGGGATATTTACATAGTATTTAATTAGTACTCCTCATTACTATCAACATGATCAAAAACAAGAAAAGTTTCAGAAAATATCACAGCCTAAAAGAACCTAAGTAGATACCATGGTTTATACACAGTTTGTCACCCAATGTTCATGTACAGGAAGCTTAGTCTCCAGTGTGGCAGTGTTGAGATGGTGGAACCCTTAAAATGTGTGTCCTAGTACAAGATAATTAGATTATGGGGATTGACCTAATGAATGAATTCATTCTCTTTCTCAGGAGTGGGTCAGGTCTGGTAGGAGTAGATTAGTTCCCAAGAGAGTAGGTTGTTATGAAGAGAAGCCTGGTCCCTCACTAGTCTCTTTTTTCCTGTCTCACTATTAGACCTCTTTCCTTCTATACATGTCCCCACCATTGTGAGACCATCCACCATGAGGCCTTCTCCAATGCCAAGCAGATGCTAGTGCCCTGAGGCTGAATCTCCAGAAATGTAGGCTATATAAACCTCTTTTCTTTATAAAAGTATTCAGCCTCAGGTATTTTGTTAGAACAACTAAAATCAGAATAAGATAGGAGGCATAACAACTACCTGTAATGTGGTTTCCTGGATGAGATCTTGAAAAAAAGAGAATCAGGTAAAATTAAAGAAACTTGAATAACATATGGACTTTTATTAGTAATAATGTACCATTATTGGATAATTAACTGTGAAAAATGTACCATCATAATGCAAGGTGTTAAGTATAAGAGAAAGTGAATGTTGAGTGAACAGATACTGTAGTATTGCATATTCTTTGTAAGTTAGAAGATTTTTTTAAAATACTGTATATCAATGATTGAAATTATTGTCAGAAATTAACACAATCAAAAATAATAAACTGAAGAATGAAGTATGTTCTCTTAGAATTTGTATTTCCTCCACACTGTATATCAGTTTGACATTTGTCCACCTTGCTGCCCTCTAGGAGAGATTAGCTGAAGTTCTCAATCTTTCTTTTACCACTTTCCTCACCTCAGAGATCAAGGTACTGTACAAGGCAATGGTGTGAATGATAACTCCAATGCTCTGAGAAAATTACATCACATTTTCAACTCAGTTTTCTTGTTAGCTTTGCCCAAGTTGGGATCCACCTTGAAAGGTCAATCTGTATTTAAAGAATGAAAATTGCTTTCTCCTCTTACACTGCCCACAACCATGATATGACATATCATAATAACTTAAAAATCTATTAAAAACATTAAAATAGAATGATGTAATAGAGAATGAAGTTGGAGAAGGATCACTTAAGTAGGTAACAATTTTAATGGTGACCTTAACAGGATCTGGCTGTGTGTTAACTGATGGAAGAGTCATTAGTGCAAAGAAAGTCAAAGGGCAAATATATAAGATGGGAAGGACAAAGAAATAAAAAGGGCAAAGACACAAGATGAGAAGGGTCTGAGTAACTTACGAATGGTAATCATGACTAGTGGTGTGAGAAAGGGTGCTAGATGAGTTCAGAGAAGGCAATCAGATCAAATTGTACTTGTAGGCTAGAGTTCATTGTTTAGATTTGTCCTTACTGCAGTTGTAGTCACTTGAGCACATAAAATATTAGAGGGATATGACTTAATAAGCTTATTTACTTGAAAGCTTTTTAAATTGAAGCAACACATGCATATATACATCAAAGCGAGTAAATATTATATGTACAGATTAAAGAGTTAATTCTTGGATGACTAGCCAAGTGTTTGAGTGTTCATTACCCTCTATCATAAATACCATAACTTTGAAAACTATCTTCTTTCTCTTGACTCAAAAGAAAAATCATTTTAATTAGAACCTGTAAAAGTCATAGGTCATACCTGGTCTATTAGACCAGATTCTTATCCTTGTTCCTGGAGTTTCATTTGGCATGCACACAAGACTAAACTGTAGAGTCAAATGGATAGTAATTTCCTTTTAATGACATTTTTCTGCTGAGATGGTTTCTAACTAGTTTGTTGAATGCCAATAATGGCAGAGAAGTTTTAGAGCAATAAGTATTTCATCCACAGAAACAAATTTTTACTGTAAATATCTTTGCTGTAAATATCATTAATCTTTTTATAGATTGATTCCTTTATTCATATAATTTATTGAGATATAATTCACTTCTCAATGAACCCTCTAAAATATATAATCAAGTGACTTGTAGTATCTCCATAAAGTGTGAAGACATCAACATTATTTTTTTATTATTTTATTTAGCTTTTAATTTTTTACAGACTATATTTTGATTCATTGTACACAAATGGGGTACATAATTTCATTTCTATGGTTGTGTACAATGTAGACTTATACCATTCGTGTAATCATACATGTACATAGGGTAATGATGTCTGTCTCATTCCACCATCTTTCATACCCCCCTCCCTCTCATTTTCTTCTTCATATTCTAAAGTTCCCTCATTATTGTCTCATTCCCCACCCCCACCCCCATTATATATCATCCTCCACTCATCAGGGAAAACATTCAGCCTTTGGTTTTTTGGGCTTGCCTTATTTCACTTGGCATGATATTCTCCAATTCCATCCATTTATTTGCAAATGCCATAATATTATTCTTCTTTATGACTGAATAGTATTCTATTGTGTATATATATACAACAGTTTCTTTATCCATTCATCTGTTGAAGGGCATCTAGGTTGGTTCCACAATGTAGCTATTGTGAATTGAGCTGCTATAAACATTGACATGCCTGTGATACTGTAGTATGCTAATTTTAAGTCCTTTGGGTATAAACTGAGGAGTAGGATAACTGGGTCAAAAGGTGGGTCCATTCCAAGTTTTCTGAGGAATCTCCACACTACTTTTCAGAGTGACTGCACCAATTTGCAACTCCACCAGCAATGTAAAAGTATGCCTTTCCCCCCACATCCACAGCAACGTCTATTATTGTTTGTGTTCTTGATAATAGCCATTCTAATTGGAGTAAGATGAAATCTTAGAGTTATTTTAATTTGCATTTCTGTAATTACTAGAGATGTTGAACACTTTGTCATGTATTTATTAGTTGCCTGTGTGTCTTCTTCTCTAAAGTGTCTGTCCAGTTCCTTGGCCCATTTATTGATTGGGTACTTTGTATTTTTGTTGTAATGTTTTGTAAGTTCTTTATAAATTTTGGAGATAAGTGCTCTATCTGAATAGTAACAAAAACAGTATGGTATTGGCACCAAAATAGACAGGCAGACCAATGGAATGGAATAGAAGACACAGAGACAAAACCACATAAATATAGTCACCTTGTAGTAGACAAAGAAGCCAAAAACATACAATGGAGAAAAGATAGCCTCTTCAACAAATGGTGCTGGGAAAACTGGAAATCCATATGCAGTAAAATGAAATTAAACTTCTACCTCTCACCCTGCACAAAACTCAACTCAAAATGGATCAAAGACATAGGAATTAGACCAGAGACCCTGCACCTAAAAGAAGACAAAGTAGGCCCGAATCTTCATCATGTTGGCTTAGGATCAGACTTCCTCAACAAGACTCCAAGAGCACAAGAAATCAAAGCAAGAATCAATAAATGGGATGGACTCAAACTAAAAAGCTTTTACTCAGCAAAGGATACAATCAAGAATGTGAAGAGAGAGCCTACAGAGTGGGAGAAAATCTTTTCCATCAACATTATTTAATTCAGGAATATATTCATAACCCTAACAAAGAAACCCTACACCCATTAGTCGTTGCTCCCCACTCCCCATCAACCCCAGTCCCTAGTAGCCATTAATCTACTTTCCGTCTCTATGGAATTGCCTATTCTGGAAGTTTCACATAAATGGAATCGTACATTATGTGACGTTTTGTCTTTGGCTTCTTTTACTTAGCATAATGTTTTTAAGATATGCTCCATATATGTATAACAGTATATGTCAAAAAACATTCTACTGTTATGTATATTTAAAAAGAACAAATAAAAAAGATACACTTAGGTTCTAGATGTAACAGTACTTCATTCCTTCTTGACTGAAAAATATCCTATTGTATTAATATACCACAATCTGTGTATCCATAGATGGGCATTTGAGTTTTTCCACTTCTTGCCTATTATGAACCATTATGCTATAAATATTCATGCACAAATATAAGTGGGCATATACTTTAAATTCTCTTGTGTATGCCTAGGAGGGGAGTTGTTGGGTTATGTGGTAACTCTATATTTAACTTTTTGATGAATTTCCAAGTTGTTTTCCAAATGGTTGTACCTTCTACATTCCCACTAACAATGTATGGGGGTTCCATTTCCTTTATATCCTTGCCACCAATTATTATTACATGTGATTCTAGTTATAATTACCCTAGTGCATGTGAAGTGGCACCTTATAATGTGTTTGATTTGTACTTCTCTAATGAGTAATAATATATTGAACATTTTTATTTTTGCATACCTACCAACACAAAGTTTTTTTGTTATTACTTTGTAAGTTTTTTTATCAGATAGGGATAAAAGAGTCACAAAATCTACATTTATACTGCCTAATATATTTTCTTTGTTGTTGTGTCTTAGGTCATTTTTTACTTCTTCATGTAGACTTGAGTCTCTAGCATTCTTCTCTTTCAGCCTGAAGGGCTCCCTTTAGTATTTATAGTAGGTTAAATATGTTAAGGATGAATTATCTTAGTTTTTTAGCCTATTGTGTACCCCAAGTATTATCCCCATATCCCCTCAGGCAGTCACATGTTCTATACTTCCTCCCTGATTGCTGTGATCACATATTCCTAATGAAAACACTGTTTGTAATGGGCAACCACTTCTTGTAGTCTTTCTATTTATGTCTTTTCCCTAAAAAATGACAAAATGATATTTAAGAATGAGTATTCCAACCATTGAATTGAAACAGTGCTGAGAAGAAATGAAAAATATGGTATTAACATAATGAAGTCCAAGAAGCTCAAATATTGATCATGTCTCCTAAAAAAAGGATCTTTCTTTCTTTTTCCCCTTAAAAAGAATATATGGGGGCTGGGGAAATGGCTCAGTTGGTAGAGTGCTTGCCTCGCATGCACAAGGCCCTGGGTTCAATCCCCAGCACCACAAAAAAAAATGTATGATTACATGAATGGAATGACTCTACATCGTGTACAACCAGAGAAATGAAACGCTGTTCTTCATTTGTGCACAATGAATCAAAATGCATTCTGCTGTCATGTATAACTAAATAGAACGAATAATAAAAAAGAATGGAAAATCCCCTGGGACATGTCAAAACTCTTGCCTACATTGATATGAATGATGAATGTCTAAGTCATCCTTTAATAGCAATATTACATGTGTTTTCAAATACCTGTACTCGTGTGTGTGTGAGTGTGTGTGTGTGTGTGTGTGTGTAAAATTATCCTATATTACCTGAAGAGAACATTAATGATTGGAAGTGGTTTGTTGTTTTTATAAGCTTAATTTAAAATAAAATTTTACAGATCAAGAATGTATGACCTAAGGATAATTAAGAATGTAATTTTCCTGAATATGTAAGAATAAATATGGGTATTTCTATGGAAGTTTGACATTAGAGTTCATCCAAAGCAAACTAATGGCAACTGGAACAAGCTAACAATACTCTGCAGGTATCTCTGTCAGGCATTGGAGAATAAAGACAATTCCAAATTTTCTGAGTTTGTGGCAGATTAGCATTTTCTTACCTTTCAGATCATGAAAGCAACCCTTTACTAACATACTTTAATGACAAAACTACCTCATTGTCTCTATTGTCAGGATTTTCAGCAGAAGTCTTTTAGCTACTGCCTGATGGTTCAACCTGGTTCACAGCTATAGGGAAAAACTAGACAGTAGAAAGTTGAAGAATAAGAATTACACTCACAGATGTGAAGGTCTGAGGCTCAAAATGAAATCAGAGATACTGTCATTCACACTGATCTTCCTCCTCGTTTCAGTAACTACCAGGACACCAGTTTATCCCTATGTTCAAGGTCTTGCCTTTACTATATTTCACAATTACCATTATAGCATTAGGTGATAGTCAACTCAAGAGGAAATCAAAAAGTCACAGCAGAGGGAATGAAATATCCAGAGATATTTTCCCCGTCATTTTAAAATTTGGTTCCAGTACCACAGCATGCTTTTTCATACTCAGGTAGTATGCTTATGGATCATATATTGTCAGAGATTTGAGAGCAATGAACTAGCCATCAGAAGGTCTACATTCGAATCTTGGTTCACCTATTAGCTATGTGACATTTTACTCCCCTAGACAGAGTTTTTCACATCTGTTGGATAGGGATAATCATAAAATCATTTACGTCTGTTATTGTTATTGTTTTGGATTATAATTTTGTTTGTTCTTATTTTATTGACAGATAATTTTCATACAAGAAAATTCATCTTTTTGCAGTGTACAACACAATGGGACTTAGTATATTTACAAATATGAAACCATTACCACTATCCAATTTCAGAGCATTTTCATCAGCTCAAGGGAAAAAAAAAAACTAGAAGTCACTCCCCATCAGTCACTGATCTACTTTCTACGTCTATGAATTTGCCTATTCTGGATAGAATCATACAATATATGATATTCTGTGTCTGACTTCCTTCATATAGCATAACATTTCAAGGTTCATCCGTGTTGTACTATGAACTAGAACTTCATTATTTTTGATGGCTGAATAATAATCCATTGTGTGAAAACACCATATTTTATTTATATACATTAAATTAATAAACGTTTAGGCCATTCCCACTTTTGTCTGTTATGAATAATGCTGCTGTGAATATTAATATGAGTTTTTGTGTGGATGTACATACACACATACCTAGGAATAGAACTACATATAGTAACTCTATGTTTAATTTTTTGAGTACTTGCCAGACTATTTTCCAAACAATTATACCATAGAATTATTTTTATTTCCAAGAGTTTTCTCAAGGGAGAGGGAAATGATTTATTAACTTCCCTTCCTTAGACTTGCCTTATGGATTTCAGATTTGCCTAGCCAGCTTCTACCACCATGTGTAAACCAATTCCTGATACTATACTTTTAATATATATCTCATTTTAATAACATCCAATTAATGAATGTCATGATTACCCTGTGAATTAAATGGAAATATATAAAGTACTTAGCATTATTCCTAGCACCCAATAAGCTCAATAAATCCTTTCAGAGGATGAGAAGCTGGAAGAGGAAGAGGAAAAGATGGTGGAGAAGAAAGAAATAGGTGGAGAAGGAGGAAATGGAGGAGGAAGAGAAGTAGAAAAAAGTATCACTGGTGGTTTTAATGGTGATTAAGAACAGGTTTTGCCACGATGCTGTGTGACCTCAAGGAAGTTAGCATATGTATTTGAGCTTCAGTTTCCTAATATATAAAATCTGGAAACTGATGTTAATAATTATCATACAAACTCAGAAAGCTGTTGTAAGAAGCAAATGAAATAATAGATGTGAATGCATTTTGATACTTACTAAATTGAAAAGAAGCCTAAGAGATTACTGCTACAAAAAGTCTTTCTAGCCCATTAGGCAAGTATGTAATAAAGATAAGTGTTGCTTGACATAAAGCTTCTTAGCTTCTTCCATAGTATTTATATAGATTTAAATTGTGCTTAGTAAAGAGGCCAGGTGTGATCTAACCACTCACTAGGATTTTTTAAAGACAAAATACAGTATTGTATTTGAAGTTGAGTTGTATATGAAAAATGTTGCAGAGAAGGGGATGATATAGTTTCAATGAGTATATGCTAGACCAATTGCTCTGGGAATCATTCAAATAAAAATCAAACATATTAAACTTTATTTAAATGAATTGCTACGCTTTTACCATCCAAAGATACAGCCCATGGATGAATAGAGAAAATTGCATTTTAAAAAATTCAGTGTTGGGAGAAAACACTTTTAACAAGTTGTCTAGATTCTTCTGTTCTTAGGATAAAACATGCATGCGTCACCCTCCAACACTATTTGAGCCTGTCCCTAAGTATTATTTTTTATCTGTAAAGGCAAAATTTTCTTTCCACTTAAATTCTGTGGTACTGTTTTCAGAATGACAAGCCCTAATTCCTGGAGCTGCAAAATCCTAGCACTTATATAATAGAACTGAGGTCTCAGAATTCTACCCATGCTCTCTCTGTCAGCCATTGCATCTAAGAGAAGGAAGATAGAGAAGGACAAAGATAGGAGGGAGGGAAGTAGATGGAAGAGTCTTTCAGGAAGTTCTCAATAGGAAGGGGAAACCTATATGAAATAATTTAACTGTATAGAAACATTTCTATCATTTTATTTCTTATGGCATACCAAATAGCATTGGGCGATTAATGAAAAAAAGACACTGGAATAGGAATTTCTATTAGAAAAGAAATATGTTAGGTTGCACACCCTAGCATATGTCTGTAATCCCAGTGACTCAGAGGTTAAGGCAGAAGACTCACAAGTTCAAGGCCAGCCTTAACAACTTAGCAAGGCTTTGTTTGTATCAAAATTAAACACACACACATATGTAAATAAATAAAAAGAACTGGGAATGCAGCTCATTTATGAAGCCACCCTGGGTTCAATCCCCAGTACCAAAAGAAAGAAAGAAATAGAGGGTGGGAGGGAGAGAGGGGGAGAGAGAGAGAGAAGAGAAAGACAGACTTTGTGTCGTAATTATTTGAAAGTTCATTGATACTATAGTTATGTAGTTTTATGAGTGTATAGTCATCGTAAAATTAAGTCTTCATTCTTTGGAAGGGCAGAAATCAATGATTTATAGTAAAAATTAGAAACCAAGAAGTTCTAGGGATAACACAGCATTATAGAATGCTATTCTTCTCTGGACATCAATTTTAATAACCTGGATTTCCTCACCATAGGTTGCCAGATGTTTTAGTCACTTTTTGGTCACTCTGACCAAAAGACCTGACAAGAATACCATAAAGGAGAAAAAGTTTATTTAGTGCTTACAGAGATGATAGACTTTATTGCTCTGGCCCTAGGTGAGGCAGAACATCATGGCAGAAGGACGTGGCAGAGGAAGACAACTTAGGACATTGCAAACAGGAAGCAGAGAGAGGGTTCTGCTTAACAGGGACAAAATATAAACCCAGAGGCATAGCTCAGTGACCTATCTCCTCCAGCTACACTCCTGCCTATAGTAACTACTCAGTTAATCCCTATTAGGGCATTAATTCACTGATTAGGTTAAGACTCTCATAACACAATTATTTCATCTCTGAAAATTCATGTATTGTCTCACACATGAGCTTTTGTGGGACACCTCATTTCTAAACAATAACACCAGATAAAATACAAATAATTTAAACTTTTATAAACAACAAATAATTTCAGTATTAGTTATTCCAAATATTGTACAGTATGTATCCATAGGAAAGATGTTATTTGTTGTCTATCTAAAATTTAACTATGAGTCCTGCATTTCCATTTGCTAGATCTAGCAAACCCATGGTAAAATAAGTTCAGAAGGGGTTAACTCAAGTAACTTCTAAAGGTCATTCAAGCAGAAAACATCCATTTATCTGTTGCAGACCAAGCCTGACAAGCTATATGTATATTTTTGTATTTTAAATGGATATAAGTATATGCTTGTGCCAGGCACGGTGCTGCACACCTGTAATCCCAGCAGTTCAGGAGGCTGAGGCAGGAGGATCAAAAGTTTAAAGCCCACCTCAGCAACTTAGGGAGGCCCTAAGCAATTGAGCAATACTCTGTCTCAAAATAAAACATAAAAAGGATTGGGGATATTGCTCAGTGGTTAAGAACACCTATGTTCAATTTCTGGTACTCACCCCCCAATAAAAGTATATGTTTGTAAGGCACTGATCCTCAAACTTATTCCCCTTAAGAATCACTTGGGGAATTTGTTCAAAATGTTGAGTTCATGCTCTACCTTCTGATATTCTGACTCATGAGTTCTGACTGGAGTGATGCCAGGGAATCTATACCTTTAACAGGCAACTCAGGTAGTTCAGATGCAGATATTCAAGGACAACACTTTAAAAAAACACTGTGACTTTCTCCTACAAATATGTAAGTCACAATTTACCTGGATCACAGAATTGTCCTACACATCATTCATTTATGACCATACTTAAAATTGAACACTGCTGTTCTAATCATACAAAAAAACCTACTGTAGATGATTCTGCTAACATTTCTTTGACTAACACTTTTTCTTGCATACTGTGGATTGAACCTAGGGCACTCTACTACTGAGTCACCCCTCTTTATTCTTTCTTTTGAAACAGAATCTCACTAAGTTGCCCAGGATGGCCTCAAACTTGCCACCCTCCTGCCCAGGCTTTTATAGTCACTGAAAATATAGGCCTGTACCACCATGCTGGGTTTGATCACAAACTGCTTTTCATTAATTACTGTTAAAGTGGGGCAAATTTCAACTTAGTTATATCAATATATGAAGAAAAGCATTTGAGAAAAAAAGTCATTAATCTTAATAAAGGGACAGAATATGTTGAATATGTGGCATAGAGATAATACAGCAAACTTGCATTTGGGGGAGAAGTGTGGGGCAGCATTCTGAGAAGAGAAAGCTAGTTATTTTAATTCAAATCAATTTACTATTGGGCTAAAACTCTAAAAGGTCAAAGATCACTATATAAATCTATGCACAAAACTCTTCTCCAATGAGCATGCAATATTCCACAATATTTGTTTTTTCACAATTAATATTTAAATATTTCCTCTTGCAATGGTAATTTCAAAAGTGAAGTGTGTCTGAAAGTTAGCATTTAACTAACACCCTCGCCAGAAGTTGTTCCTACAAGCACAGGTAGTTTAATTTTAATTGCTAATTAGACTAAAACTCAGATTGACTATTTTGGAGGGTTAGGACTAGCTTTTGAGTGATCTGGTTGTTAATGGTTTAAACTTCTGCATATGCAAGTATTGCAATTGGACAACCCCACAATCCAATGATAGCTATGAGGGGAAAATGTACCTTAACTCTGTGTAAGATTGAGGCAACAATGTGTTTTTGAAAGGAATTATCTCACCGACAAATATCTTTGATTCTTTACTCCTAGCTAATTCTAAGAAACCCATATTTCAATTTTGTAAAAAGGAACTAAGATGAATTCATTACAAAATGATGTGGTAGCACTTGTGAGTAACTTTTGTTTCTACCATGTGAAAATGAAAGCAATGAATTTTACAAATTACTTAGAAACTTGACTTTGGAGCCAGAATTCTTGGGTTTAAATCCTGAATCTGCAAGCTAGTAGCTGTATGATCTTGGAAACATGCATAGCTTTCCTAGCCTCAATTTCTACCTAAGATGATGCTAGAACTTTCTTCATTGACTGTTATAAGGATTTAATGAGGTTATGTGGGTAGTGTTCTTAGACTAGTGCCTGGTGCTTGATAAGTATATAGACATAGAAGATTAGGGGAGGTTGTCGTTATCATGATACTTCTCACTGACAACAAACCTCACCCATCAGTTTGTTCAGAGTTCATTTTAGTAAATCAAGTATTCTCTGCAATAGCATGTTGAATTCTCAGGATTTAAACCATGTGAAATGAAAATAAAATGCAGTCAGATTATATTCACTCATTGATTATTAGGTTTCTTCCTTATTAGTATATCATGTATATTTCAATGATATCTCACAAGAACATGATCTCACAATGCTAAAGTTGGCAAAGCATAGGAGGATAGAACTCATTTTATTTACAGTAACACTTACAAGTCTACAGGTTCTTTTCAAGAACCTTTGTCCTTGAGATAATTTATATTACTTGTTCCTCAAGTCCAAGCCTGTGTGTTCACCTTTTGTTTGATTATCTCTCCATTTATCTGATTTCCTGACTTTCATTGTTAACTGAGGTTCTAGGAAATCTGACTTCTGTTTCAATTTAGTTTCCCAAACTTTGAGTTCAAACATGTCTCATACAACACTTTTCCTATTCTGCTCCTCCAATGATTCTAACTAAAATAGTGTGATTTATATTCTTGAAAGAAACTACTGTCAGACCATTCTCAAGGTTCTTTGTACACATCCATTCCCAGGAAGTTTCTTAGAGTGAGTATAAAAATTTCTTGAGCTGCCCTATTCATAACTGCTCCCAAAATTAGACAGTGCCTGGCACAAAATAGACAATAAATGTTGCTGAATGAATGAATGAAAAAACTAGTTTACCTCCACTAACACAGTATATTATTGTCTCCATGTTCTTCCATTGTTACCTAACTTTGTGCATATTTATTTTATTGAACTCATTACCACTCAGTCTCTACACTAATAGTGCTTTCTTCAATTTTGCTCTTTGCTATTGTGTGTTATCAGAAAAACTGCTCATTATCAGTGTTCTTATTTATAACTAAGATCTCATACACATATTCAAAACTTGGTTTGCCATGCAGGCAACTAAATACTGAAGAAACTATCAATATACTAGATTTTATTTCTAGGAAAAAGCCTCTATTTCCTATCAGGCTAAAATCTATCATAACTCCTACATTCAGAATATTTCTTACAGAGGACAATTCCAAGATAAATAATTCTTACTTTTGTCTCAAGTCTATATTCACTTATAAATTCATAAGACAAGAAACACTATTAGCAATAATCCCAGCTAATGGTGGGACATGCCTATTAAAGAATACAGAGGATGGACAAAGGCAGATTTAGGACACACTGGGTAGCATTTAATAAGAAAGTAACTGGAAATTTCAGACTAATTAGGTAGGAATTTCATATAACAGTTTCAGGGAGCACCTCAGCCCGTGTTTTGGAGAAAAATAGCACCTAATAAACTTCACATGAAGTCATGATGCTCACCTCTTCCAATATTGAATTTCAGAAGTCTTGTGGGAGATGACCTTCAATGGATGGGGGAAGCACCTGGCACAGTCCTAATTTGATATGCCAGAACATCCTACAGTGGGTGTCTGAATAAATGTTCTCAGTTTAGATGGCAGGTTTGTTGGGAAGGGAGAGATTTCCATTGACTGTTCATAAGGCAGAGTTAACTAGATTTACTTATGCATTTAACATTTCCACGTGGGTTACCTATACTAACAATTTTTTTCTCTAGAAAAGTTCTTACTTTTTTGTAATCTAAATAGTTTAAAACATCCTCTGTAACTGATGAAACATTACATTCCTTTTTTAGAAAGTGAAAATTGCTGTTCTCAAATGGAAACAAATTTTACATCAAAGAGTTTAAATTCAATGCAGAGGGGAAAGAAGCCAAATATGTAAAGCATTCTAGCAGCTGGCGCTGATATTGGCAAAGACTGGCTCTAAACACACAAACAGAAGATACATGAGGTAGTTTTAAAATAATTCCAGAAGTTTCACACCTTTATTGTAATTATCTGAGCAGTCAGATTAAGGTATATATTAGCCTGAATGACATGAAGAGATAATGCAAATATTCATTTAACTTTATGTAGAGAAAGACAGACTTTATCAATCATACTAAAGACTCAGATGTTTAGAAAAATTTTGTTAATTGCTTTTTTAAAAAATTTATTCATCCAGATGCTTAGCACCATGGAGCCAAAACTAAGGTCAATGAAACTGTATGACTTTTTCCAAAGGGCAGATCAAATTATTCCCAAAATATTTCATGAGGGAAAGAGAAGGAATGAGGTTGTCCCAGTGTAATATAATTATAGTGTTAGGGCTCTAATAGGATGAAGTTGCCTAGATACCCAGAACCTAGACAAACTCTTAGTGATGCACGCAAGATTCCATTTCTGTGATCTGTAATCACTATTGTTTAGTTCTTTCTCAGAAAATATTAGTTTAGTTAGAAGGTAACATTTTGACAAAAAGATGAGTAGAAAAATGAAGGCTATTTAAAGCCAGCCAATCCCCTAAAATCAAAGGTTGAATGTCTTCTCTGATACGTGGATACTAATTTACAATAACTAGGGTGGGAGTGTGTATGTGGTGTGTGTGAGAAGAGTAAAGATACTTTGGATTAGGCAGAGGGGAGTGAAGGAAAGAGAAAGGGTATGGGGGTAGGAAGGATGGTGGAATGAATTGGACATTATGACCCTATGTGCATATATGTTTACATGCCCTGTGTAACTCTACATCACGTTCAATCAGAGGAATGAGAAGTTATACTCCATTTATATATGATGTGTCAAAATGAATTCTACTGTCACGTATAATTAATGAGAACAAATACAAATTTTAAAAATAAAGTGTCTTGTAAAACTGCCTGAATTCTCATTAAAGCAAAGTAGAATGACATTGTAGCTGTTTAGCAGCAAATTCTGACTTTATAATTAGAAGGAAGGACAGGTGGAAGAGAAAGAGAAAATAGACTAACACCCCTTGACTGTGTTTACTCAATGGGCAGATTCTTAAATGTTTAAATTTCAACATTCCCCATGATTATCTCTACTGATATTGTGCATGTGTGAGCACTGAAGAAAGGAGAAAGGAAATCACAGGGGCATGAGTGAGAAAGGGGAAGATAAAGGAAGAAAGTCAGGAGAGGAGAAACAGAGAATGAGGGAGGGCAGAATGAGATTGGTATTATTCAGAAATTGATTTCAGTATTGCAGAGAAAATCAATTTGGATATTTTCATGTAGCTCAAGCTTCTGTTAAGACTGTTGGTTTTGGCTAGGTTTAGTTGATACATTTGGCTTCCAGGACCTTCCTGACAGGGTGGTACGAACAAGGGGGTTCTATAAGGACTTCTTTTTTCATAAGTGGACTGGTTAGTCAACCTTTTTCAGCAAGTTTATGGAAATCTCTAGGCTTATAGTCCAATGAGTTAATTGTTCCCATTGTGTAGACAGGGGCATCCATCAAACAGTAATTTGACCCCAAATCTTTATGAATTTTAGTTCCCAAGCAAATGAATACCACAGAATGACTGAGACCCTAAGTATGAACAGGATCCCCATAACTAATCTGGAATGCAATATAAAATGTAGCTCTTCATTTTTCATGGGAAAATGATGAAATATCACGGGTAAAGAAGAAACAGAACTCTTTTACCAATGGTGTAACAGCTAACATGGTTCAAAAAGGTATTTGATAATAGAGAAGAAAATAAAGTAAATGAGACTAAATTAAAGAAAATGAGAGTGCAATCACAGTATCTAAGCAAGATGTTAGTAGATGGAAAAAATAGCAGAAACCTATGTGACATACCACATCTCCAACAGAATTCCAACTTTCTTTTATGTGAGAATATTTGGGTGCATAATTTCTCTGTCAAGCCATCTCTTCGAAATTCTAAACCAAAATTTTCCTGGTATGTGAATATGGTTTTCTATTTCCTTTGTGACAAGATATAGCTGATAGAAGGACTAACTCTATTAGACACTTTATTTGGGTATTTTATTCATTTTTTGTTACCTTACTAACAACAAATAGAGTAGGGAGTCACAAGTAATTGTGACCTCAGCCTCCATTATTTAAAAATATGATCCACATGATTTCTTTCTGGTTCCATAGGTCAGTGGAAAGGAAATAAACTGGCTTTTTAAATCCAGTTAGTTTGGAGAAATGTCTTAAATTTAACAATTATGTCTCTTTAAAAACACTTAACTCATGAACTCTTAAGTCCATACACCCAGCAGAAACATTAGATTATTAATATGCCAAACACACAATTTTGTTGAGTTTATTTCCAAATCTTTTTCACTTTGAAGTCTCCAAGGTGAAATTTTCTTTGAACTCATGTGACTAAGAGAACCCAGGTTCTCTTTTATCTCTGGAAAGAGTTTTACAAACATACATTTCATGAAACCACACCTACAGAAACATAGCAGAAAAACAAAAGAATGGAGGACTAGGTGTGGTGGCCTACACCTGCAATCCTTAGGACTTAGGAGTCTGAGGGGTAAAAAAAATCACATACATGTTCCAAGCCATCATGGATGACTTAGTGAGACCCTATGTCAAAATTAAAGAGAAAGAAGGAAAAAATGGAAGGGTCATTGAGATCTAAGATGCTTTCACATCAGTATATTTAATTCTATTTTCTCAAATAAACAAGTTATACTAAATGATAAATGGTATTGAGTTCAGCTTAAACCCCTTCACATTGCATCATGAAAATTTTAAGCAGAAAATTGATGAGATGCAAGATGATTGATTTGCTCATGCACAAATGATCAACACTCAGAAATAATAATTCATAACCACAATATATGCAGATGTTATACAGTGAACACATTTTAAAAAAAAGAGTAACAGAGAGGAAATGCCTATCATGGAACTTTGATAGAGAAACATACTTTGTGCTTTGACTTGATAACATCAGTTCATTAAAATTCATGGCAGTTGATTCTTTTAACCATATCTGTATGATTCCTAAAAATTTAAAAGACTTAAGACTGTCCACTGGGGAAAAGTCAATATTGTTCTCTTTGAAATCATTGAGAGAAATCTTCCATCCATTTGGGAATGTGGAATAGCTTTAAAATTGACATGTTCTGTCATTAAGCATGAATACTTGACACAATCCTTTGATTTCAAAGATTGTAAATCCTTGCAACACTGCAAGAAGCAATTTATGAAACGGAGCCATCGATTGTGCTAATCTATATAGTGATTACTAGAGGTAGTCTAATGAGTAGGTGCTTCCTTGACAGTGTGCTTAAGAGGCATCATACAAGGATGCAGTACAAAATTAATTCCTTTGGGTTTGAGCTTTCTGATCCGAGTTTCTTATTAAAAGAGCAGTATTATTATAAGTAGGAATACTCTAAGTTATTGTTACTCATTAATTCATTTACTCTTTTGACAAATATTTTGAGTATATACTAATGTACTTTGAGAGGACTCAAAAATGAATATGTTCTGATCCCTAATTTTAAGAAATGTTATCATCTTAGAAGAGGATATATGATAATGTACACACATAAATGTGAACAGAATGGAAAACTAAGAGAATAAATGTAAACCAAGATATGTACCTAATAGGAGAATAGTTAGAAGGTGGTAGCCAAAAAAAGGAATAAGAAGAATAGGGTTGTGGCTCAGTGGTAGAGTGTTTGCCTAGCACATGTGAGGCACTGGGTTTCATCCTCAGCACCACATAATAATAAATAAGTAAAATAAAGGTATTGTGTCCATCTACAACTATAAAAATATTTTAAAATAGGAATAAGAGGAAACTGATAAAGGAGGGAATCAAACATCTCAATTTTGTATATCACAATTATTTTGTCTTCCTTGAGGTAGCCCATATGATGTGGGATAGTGAAAAGACTGCTAGGCCTAAAGCATTAACAGTTAGTTCTAAGCAAGAATGTGAAGAAGAAAAGGAGTAACCATTTGGGTCACCTGAGAAAAGCATCAAACTTTACAAGCATAAATGAGATATTTAGACCCATAACTCTCACTCTAGTCTGGGTTCATTCCTTAATAGTCTGAAAAAAAAAAAGGAAAACAGAAAGTAAATCGATATGAAAAATGCATATAACCTGCAAGAATTGTAAATGAGACCTAGGTATAAATGATGAATTTAGAATTCAGCCTGAAATTGAAATAAATATCAGGGATTTACTGTTTTCCATTTCTTTCTTAGCTAAACATTTAATATTCTGGGTGTTTGCTATTTAAAGTTCTTTCATAAAACTGGCTATGGTTCACAGGATTTGGCTATGGGATAAAAAAGGAATCTGTGGAAACTCCCTCCATGTGTATATTTTCCATAAGTGTGTGTGTGTGTGTGTGTATATATATATATATAGTCTTAAATATTTATATATATATATATATACACACATATAAATTATATATATTTACAGGGTATAATGTGATATTTAAACACATGTATAGAATGTGTAATGATTAAATCAGGGTATTTGAAATATACATCACCTCAAACATTTATTATTTGTTTTATATCAAAATATACAAATTTTGTCAACCAGTTACCCTACTGTTCTATGGAACATTAGAATTTATTCCTCCTATTCCAATATATCTCATTGCTCACTCACAATTCTCTCTCCATCTCCCCTTCTCCCTGCCATTTCTAGTCTCTAGCAGCACTATTCTACTTTTTACTTCTGTGAGATCAACTTTTTAGAGATCACATATTAGTGAGATCAGGTGGTACATGACTTTTTATGCCTGATTTATTTCACTTAACATAATGCCCTCAGGGCTCATCTATGTTGCTGTGAATGAAAATTTTTCTTTTTTATGGCTGAGTAATATTTCAGTGTGTATATATGTATGTGACATTGTCTTTATTCCTTCATCCTTAAATGGAGACCTAGATTGAATCCATATTTAAGATATTGAGAATAGTGCTACAAAAATATAAGAGTACAGCTATCCCAACAATATATTTATTTCCTTTCCTTTGGATATATACACAGTAGTAGAATTGCTGAATTGTAATGATACCAAGAGAATAACAGCCACCAACATCCTTTATATAATGATGATTATTCCTACTTCTGGAAGTGGTTTTCTGAGTTCAGTGTGGTGGTACACACCTGTAATCCTAACAATTTGGGAGACTGAGGCAGAAGGATTACAAATTCAAGGACAGTCTCAGATACTTAGGGAGACACTATCTCAAAATATATAAATAAAAATTACTTGGTATGTAACTCCATAGTAGAGGGCCATAGGGTTCAAGGGTCCTGTAACCGAAGTACACACACACACACACACACACACACACACACAATGGATTCCTGGTAATCATTAGGCAACTAAATAAAGTGAAGCATATTCAAATTTATCTAGTTCAGCTGTAAGTTGTATATTATTCTTAAATATTTTAATAATTTATTCGTAGGAGTTTCCTACAAAGATATTTCAGTGAATAGGTGCCCAAATGGACTAACTACATTGAGAATAACATTAGATAGTCTCTCTATATAGACTTCATACACACACACTATAGATAATATCTAGAATTAGTCTTTTCATTTAGAAACATATAGGTATTAGATAATAATAATTATTATTATTATTCCAAGTAACCTTCCATGTAATTGACTGAATCATTAAATATTTTTATCAAGGTTTTTTGACCTTTGGCCTTCAAATGTTCACTGGTTTCAATCACATGAACCATTATGGACAGTTTTTTACTACATAGCAAATTACCAAAGAGTAGAAGGAAAGCACTGAATACATGAATTTCTAAAAGAAAAACATTATTTGCTTTTGTTCTTTTCAATATATATTGAAAATAAACTTTGAGATATGAGGAAGGCAAAATCCTAGTGAGTAGTTTATTTATGATTAGAAAGCATGCATACATACATGAATGAATAAAGAAGCAACCAAGCAAGCAGTATTTTATTGAAGAAATCCTTTTAATGCTTTTGCAATATTCATTAAATGGTGAAGAAGCAGATTAAGAAGCTGGAGAAAAGTTAACTGCAGTCTCACCGTATTTGACAAATTGCTTAATGAAATAACTGTATTCATTCATTCTTGGTTATAGGCACTGTCCTAGGCACTAGTGAGATAGAGGTAAACTAAACAACATCACTTTCTTCAGGAAATCTATAATTGGAATTGGAGAAGTCATTAAACAAGTGGTTACATCAGCAATTGCCATCAGAGGTTTGAAAATTGTGTTTAAGACTAAGAAGGCATATAGCAGAAAGACAAGACTTTGTCCAAGAGCTCAGGGAATGTTTGTGTAATGAATCCACATTAAAGGTGAAATATGAGGAATTAAATAAACTAGGAAGAATAGAGGGAAAATGTATGCAAAACCCCAAGAATGGTATATTAAAGGAAGTAAATAAAGGATGATATGGGTGGAGACAAAAGGAGAAAACAGTGTGTGAAACAAATAAAGATAGGAAAAGTCACCAGGTGTGGTTGTACATGCCTGTAATCCCAGTGGCTAGTGAATTCAAAGTCAGCCTCAGCCAAAACAAGGTGCTAAGCAACTCAGTGAGACCCTGTCTCTAAATAAAATACAAAATAGGGCTGGGGGTGTGGCTCAGTGGTCGAGTGCCCCTGAATTCAACACCCAGTACCAAAAATTATTCACCCTTAACTCCCTAGCATGACAGGATGCTGCTTGGGAGAAACAGTTGTCCAATACCCAGTGGAACATGTCAAATATGCAACATTTTATCCTGTCTGTGAGTTAGTCAAGGTTTGTAAACTTTATCACCTAACTCATAGACTCTCAGAATCTAGAATCAGGTTACAGGAGACTCTGGGAAGCAACAGGAATGGCTTATGCAAACCAGAAAGAGACTATAGACCATAGAAATCTGAGGTAAGAGATTACTGATGGAGGAACAAAACAAAACAGATAAGTATCAGAGAAGAAGAAGTGGAAAGTTTTAGGAAAATTAAGACATTTAAAAACAATCATATATATGGGAGAATTGGAAAAACACAAACACAGACTCCAAGGGATATTCATGTTAAGAAATGTCCAGGAACACTATGGGCCCTAAAATTGGACTGATTTGTTTAGGTCTTTCCTTGCTGTACATCATCCTCCAAAGAGTGGGAGAGGTTACTGTTGTTTCAAATGCAAAATTTTCAATAAAAGTGACAAGGCATATGAAAATAGGAAAATGTGGTCGATTTAAAGGAACAAAATAATCTCCAATAAACCGTACCTGAAGACACAGGTTTCAGACCTATTAAATAATTTTAAACAGCTGTCTTAATTATGTTCAAAGAGCTAAGGAAAACATGGACTAAGAAAATTAGGAAAGTGATAAATGAACAAAATGAGACGGTTGAGAAAGCAGTAGGAAGCATAAAAAGGTACCAAGTGGACATTTTGGAATTGAAAAACAGTAACAGAAATGAAATATTCAATGAACAGTTCAACAGTGGATTCAAACTGGCAGAAGAAGGAATCATTTAACTTGAAGACAGTTAATTTGAAACTGAATTCAAGGAGAAAAAGAATAAAGAATGAAAGAAGGTAAAAAGAGCTAAAAGACTTAGGAGACACCATCAAGGATACCAATATAATCATTACAGAAGTTGTAGAAGGAAAATAGATTATTTGAAGAAATAATGTTCAAATCTTCCCAAATTTGAAAAACAAGCATGGATATATGAATCCAAGAAATTCAAGTAGAATAAACTCATTAATGGTAACATTATTACAATAGCCAAAAGGTGGAAGACCTCAGTATTCCATTTATATGAATGACTTATAGTAGTCAAATTCATAGAGATAAAACATAGAATAATGGTTGTCAAGAATAAGTTATACTCCATGAATGTGTAATATGTCAAAATATACTCTACTGTCATGTATATCTAAAATGAACAAATAAAAAAGAATTAAGGCAAGAGGAAAATGGGGATGTATTGTCTAATGGGTATAGAGTTTTGGTTAGGGAAAATTAAAATAGTCTTGGTGATGGATGATGATGACAGCACAACATTGTAAAGTACATACACTTAAAAATTATAAAAATCTTAATATTTATTTTCTGTATAGCCCAATAAAAATTAAACATATAAGAAAATGAGTAAAGCTGTCTAGATCAACCTGACAACTCCAGTAGGAATTTTAGCAAACATTTCTGGCAGATTTTTCAGACTTGCCTTAATACTTGTCACATCCAACAAGTACATTCAATACCTGCTCAGTAAATATTTGCTTAATTAAATAATTAAGATTGATCACTCAGTTCCTTAATGCTCTTTATACTGCTTCATACAACTATTATATTTATACTTGGTCATGATCCCTTCTTTTCATAATTTGGGTCTTTTATTTTTAGTTCTACTGTGGTTTTTAGAGAATAGTGATTATCAAGTTATTTTATATTAATATGCAAATTTTTTGTGTGTTTTGAAATATTTTAATGAAAGTTATGACCCTTAAAAGCACAACAAGGTTGCAAACACCAGTCAGTGAAAAGAATGCTGTGAACTATTGCTTTAGGGACTTATTTCTCTTTAAGATAACTTATGATTTTCTCTTCAGACAAACACCAATCTAGGGACCTCCGAATCTTCAATTTGCCAGCTTTGGGTCTCTGTACAGGTGAAACACTTGCATTTTGAAATTTCATTAAACCCCAGAATACCCATTTTATTAATGTCATTGTCATCACATTGATGATTACTTTTTCCAAAGATAGATATTTTTCAAGTACACTAGTAGCCTCCTTTAGCAGCAAGACAAAGAGGAACTTATAGCATGTTCTATGGTTCTTAGATATGATCTCTACAAATTTAACTCTAATGGCCAGTAATAACATAGCAGGCATAATTTGTAAGAAATAAGAGAAACTATATTAGTGTTTCTGACAGACAGCCTTGGATATCACATGTATCATGATAATGTAGGGTAATTATTAAAATGCAGATTTCCAGTCCCCATACCAAACCCACTAAATAGGAATAGAGTCTGATATACTGTACTATTTATTTGTTTGTTTATTCATTTATATGGTACTGGGGATTTAGCCCAGGAGTGCTTAACCACAGAACCACATCCCCAGGTCTTTTTATATTTTTATTTAGAGACAATGTCTCATTAATTTGCTTAGGGCCTATGTTTCTGAGACTGGCTTTCAACTTGCAGTCCTCCTGCCTCAGACACCGAAGCCTCTGAGATTATGGGAGTGTGCAAACATGCCTGACCTTGTACTTTTAAATGTAGGGACTCTTATGCTCTATAAATGTAAGAATGTTGATATAAATGTTAATGCCCTGCTTTTTGGAATAAGGCAGACTTTCCCATTTCCATCACTTACCAGCATTACATTTTGTGGCTTCCTCCCTACTCAAGTCCCATTTCACCTCTTACACATTTGCTCTAGGCCTAGTTTATCTCATATAAATCTCTCATAGCTGAAAGCTGCAAAAATCTCACTTAGAATTGCCTATTCCTGATTTAGGTATATTCTGTCTGAAGAATTTCACTGCCTTTTGCCTGTCCTTTCCTCATTGCACATGCACAGTTGTCTAATGGATAACCATGCTGGTTTCTTTAATACATTTCCACAAAATAGTTACTACCACACAAAAAAACTACATGGTTGGATTTCATTGTCCCAATCAGAGACAGTGATTATTGTCATTGGCTGATCAGGATCATAGCCATTGTAACAACCTCAACTCCACAACACAATCTCACTTACAAAACCTCTGAATATAATAATTTAGTCTAACCAACCTATCCCATTTCAAAATCCAAAACTTCTCTGTGTACTTATGACCCCAGTCCTACATTCTTCTATTCCATAACAACACTGGAGATCAGTGTTTTGCTTGGGGGACAGGATTCTTCAGAGGCTTTACATAGAAGACTACTGAGTCCTAAACAGTGACTATGATATGAGTTGTGTGGTAAAAAGCACAGTGGTGTTTTATGAACATCATCTTAGTGTTTCTCAAAATATAGCGGTCTTTAAATATGCAGATTTCTCAACAGAAGATCCCAGCCCTAATGAAAATATCCCTAAGAGTGGGTCCCAGGAATCTTCACTTTAAGACATCCTCAGGTGATTGAGATACATTCCAGGAGTATATAATTATAAACAATAAAATTACCCTCACAAAATCAATGTTATAAACTTTTACATTTTCAGACATGGGGCTTGTGATCTCAGTTATGGTGGAGATGTACCAAATGGCTCTCATCATTTATTTTTATGTATTTTATTAGTTCATTATAGATATACATAATATTGGAGTTCATTTTGCCACAATTATACAAGCATCGAATGCTCCAAATCAGTTCCCAGCACTTCCCCTTTTCCTCCCCTCTTTCTTCCCACATTCCCTTTACTTTACTGATATTTATTTATATATTTTTTAAAATTAGTGCATTGTGGATATATACACAGGTGAAATTCACTGTGGTATATTTATATATGTACATAGAAAAGTTTGAGTGGCCTTGAATGCTTTCCCTGTTTTTTGAGACATTCACAAGAAGACAACTTGATATTCAGTTGAGAAATGTAGTTTGAAAGACAACCATAAAGGAGATGAAAATGAACAGTGTTTTAAAGTAGCTTAATGGGATGGGAAAAATATTTGAAAGTCTAGTTTTGGATGGAGAATTTAATGTAGCTTAATGCTCAGGCTTTTGTCTGAAAATTAACATCTACATTGTACTTTCTCAATTTATTTTGGAAGGACCTCTAGCAAAATGACATTCAATAGAAATTCACTATATCTACATAGAATTTGAGATAAATGAAAATTAATTGCCCTTTCAGATAATTCATAGTGGACTCATAAAAATGCTTTTTTTTAATTCTGTAAGTCCTTTCAATATTCAAACTCCTCCAGCACACCATCTGTTCAGTCTTTTGGTGCATCTGCAAGTTCTATCTCAGTGACAGAGATTGGAGAGCTGTACAGCTTTAGAATATTTTTAAAACATTAAAACTCTGAAATATTTGTAAAGAATATACTACTGAAGATTCTCATTACACTTGTTCCCTAAAGTAAGGGCCTTTTAGTCAATGAAATAAAGTAACATTTGTTAGGCATTGTTATCTTTGCTTCCATTATTTGTCTTAATTCAGAAACCATGTTTGTTACTTTTCTTCATCAGATAATCCATTTGAAATTATTGGTATATTATACAGATAGCACTGTGAACCTCAAAGTTGGTAATCTATTAATTAAAAATGTGATTTAATTGCCTACCTCTATTTGAGGCTGATTCCTTTTCTACCTTTTACATGGCAGTAGAATTCATTTGATAGGAAGGTTTTATAGTTTTGATTTTACATGTTCAAGTCAGTATTTAAATCTCTTTCCTTTGCCTTAGAAAAAGGAAAGTATATTTGTTCCAGGAATTAAAAATTCTCTCCTTCAAAGGACTGAAATTAATCTGAATCAGAGAAAAGTCTAGATTCCTCAGAAAATCCATTCTCACAAGCTATTTTATTAAATAGGCTTTTAATAAGATTAAAAATAGCAAATTGTTAAATTCCCATGACATTTTATCCATAGTATGGCAACAAAAATTGAACAACTAATTCATTAAAATGTACTTTACTGTCAAATGATCAATATTTAATTATTGACTTTTATCTATTTACTGACCTTTGACAAAAAGTAAAGATAACATCAACATTGTATCAGAGATACTTTTGATTTTTCTCCTTAGGGATAGCAAAGGAAGGAACACAAAAGTAATGTTCTGAGATTTAAAAAATGACTTGAGGCACTATGTTTAATACAATATGAAAGGGTGAACTTAGAAACTTCACTGCTTCTGCTACTAATTGTTGACCTAATTTATGAGTTAAGGAAATGAGTTAGATGTCAATCTTTACAAATCAATGTGATGAATAGAACCTGTGTGTTTTAGAGAACACCTTCTTACAGGAAGGTCATCGAATTCTTAAGGGAAAATGTTTGATAAATGCTATTAAATGTGCAAGGTCTGGATGTATTGCTTATTGACATGTTCTTAAACTAAATTATTTTCACTCGTGCTTGAAGGTCAAACCAGCTATCCTTTAATAAAGCATCAATGACAAGTTCATTCTTGATGAAATGCTGAGTTCTTGGTCAGAAAATTAAGAATTTCTCATCAGCCTAAAATAGGTCTGAGGGCAAAGGAGGGAGAGAAAACATATGGGTTGTTAGGAAACTAGAGGGAGAAACAGTTTCTATACACAGTTGTTTTTCTTGTGGACAATAAAGCAGGAAATGCCTCTCATGGCCACCTAATGAGGATATGATAGACTCCAGCCTTTCTAATTTGCATATTCAGACATCATGGCATTAGTACAGAGTATCATGGTGCTCAAACATTTCCCTGGTAGCTGAATGCTGGTTTTCAAAGTGCCCTTGGCTCCCAAACAGCTAAAAAGGCATTGGTGAGCAGATGGCCATTGTGTGATGAAAAGTCTAATTGTATTTGCCTTCTCTAATGGAGGGAGAGCCAGGACAGTCAGGCAGGTCAAGGCATGTGGGCACGACTAACATATTGTGTCTGAAGAGAAAACTTGGAGAGCTCAGTTGGATAGCTAATGAGACAACTTACAGGCCCCCGGGCTGAGTCTGTACCTGCAAAATGATGAAAGAAAGGCAAGAATTGAAGCACTAAGCCAGAAACACATGCCTGCAAAGCCTTCTGGACACTATCATAGAACACAGGAGCACTGAAACCAGAAAAAACAATGTCTTTGTATCCCGGTTATACCACCTAAAAACTGTATGGCATTAGAAAATCTAATTCACTTCTCAAGTCTTAGTCCTCTCAATGATAAAATGAAGCCAACGACAATACTGTAGGTTGTTGATGAGGATTAATTGAAATAACATATAAATATCACCTAGCATTGCATTTGGTTCATAATAAGAACTCAATATATATTAGCAATTTGTTTTAGCTATTATTTCAATAATGAAGGCAAAAAGTGTTTCAGTCTTTTCCTGTATTGGATTCCCTAGAAACACAGCTCAAGATAGGGATTATTTGGGAATAATAACAATGGCAAGGCCCCTTCCACCATGTTCTAATATAATCAACAAGGATCTTGAAAGGTGGCTATGCATGTTTCTTCCCAAATTTTTATACAGGAATGTTATGTTGGCAGATTGAAATCGGTCATTAACCTATACCATGGAAATGCTATAATAGGCCTTCCTCATCCCATGCCCTCTAGCCTGTTATCAAACATTTACTAGAACACTATTGCTTGTAACTGAATAAGAAAAAGATATTTTGAAGCCTAATTCCTACATATGATTTCCAAGGTGGAGTACAGGTTGAACTGGGAAAGATCTCAAATGTCTAGAAATATGTAAGGGACCCAATGGCTTTCTTAATACATGCTTATAGTCTCTTTTTTACATAATCTCATCAACTATTGTACAAAAAGTTATCACTTTTCATCATTTGTTTTCTATACTTACATTTTCCCTCTGCTAATTATTATCTGGTTCCAGCATGGAACAGAACTACAATAACAGTACTCTGACAAAGACTGCGAAGTTTCAGCAGAACAGAATCATAGAACCAAGCACTTAGAAACTTGAAGTCACTCAAAGAGACAATTAAATCATTTACACAACATTTGATTTTCCAAAAAAGATACTATATGCTAACCCAATATACAGTTTAAAGTTTGTTGTACTGTTCTCCAAACCAAATAATCAAACTCACAAGAAATACTTTCAAGCTATGCCAATGATCTTTGCAAACCAGTCTAACTAACTGTATTGTGGACAGCAACTTCATAGGAAGTTGCAGATTGGATTTTACTAAGAAGGCACAAAAATCAACCCCAAGAATTCCTTTAAGTGTCTAGACACAATAATTTAAAATAAGTTCTGTCTCCCAAACCCCAACTACCACTTCACCCTGTGGGGAAAACAAAAACAAAAGAAGAGAAAAAACATTGAAACTTATTTTCCAAATTTACTACGTCTCCTTAGGGAGTTGAATCATTTAGAACAAAAGTTTGACAAGCCCCCTGAAGGTGCCATCCCACCCCAACTACATGCCAGGGACTGAAAGAATAAGAAGCTGCTCAGCTTCACCAAACACCACATGCTATTGATGGATTGCACTGCCAGGTATCCTAAATCTAATATAAAAAGCCACAGACACAGATTTTTCAAGTTACCCTTAAACCCTAAAAATAATGCATTCTAAGCCCATAAGCAATCTGACATTTGGATGGTCCCTCAGGTTTATCCATGAATTAGATAAAATGACATCATTGTTATAACTTAGGATAAAGATATAGAATACAAATTAATGAGTATATAGAAGTCATACTTTTAATAGATCATTGGTTAACTATGTTTAATTATATAAACAATATATGCCCATATTTATAAAAATAAACTCATATAAGATGGTATAATATTATTCAGTTAGTCTTATGACTAGCCCATTCCAATTCTCTAGAACTCAGTTATGATGTGAATTCCTCAGAGACAATTTCTTTTTCCAAGGCAGCCATTCCTATTTCTATTGTTCACTCTCTTGGTCCCTCTTCCCATTTTGATCTTCATTATACATTACTATTTGTGATGATTTCATTTATCTAACATGCCATGAAACCTAAAATGAATTGATGATCACTAATAATATTATTTTCTTAATCATTGAGAAGGGAAAGGAACTAAAATTAAATTGATATAAATTTTATAAATATAAAATTAAATTGATTAAATTTTATAATTTCTCCTCCATAATGTAAACTGAATGTGGGCTATGAATATGTCTGCCTTTATCACTGCTGGATTTTCAGTACCAGGCTCAACAAGCACTTATATAATGAATGTACCAGACCATCTTAATCACACTTCTCTGTATATTCCCATACCAGGACATAAAGAGCCACCGCTGTCTTTGTAACCATTGTATAGTATTCCATTGTATTATTTTTCTTTATTTTAATTTTTTTATTGTAAACAAATGGGATTCATCTTGTTTCTCTGTTTGTACATGATGTAGAGGCATACCATTTGTGTAATCATACATTTACATAGGGTAATAGTTTTTGACTCATTCTGTTTCCTTTCCCTCCCCCCAACCTCTCCCATCCCTCTTTTCCCTCTATATAGACCCTCCTTCCACCATTCCTGCCCCCCTCAAAACCCCCATATGTATCATCATTCACTTATCAGCAAGATCATTTGTCCTTTGATTTTTTGAAATTAGCTTATCTCACTTAGCATGATATTCTCAAATTTCATGCATTTGCCTACAAATGTCATAATTTAACTATTCTTTATGGCTGAGTAATATTCCATTGTATATACATATAACACAGTTTCTTTATCCACTGGTCAATTGAGGGACATCTAGGTTGGTTCCACAATCTGGCTATTGTGAATTGAGCAGCTATGAACATTGATATGGCTGTATCTCTGTAGTATGCTATTTTAAGTCCTTTGGGTATAGGCCAAGGAGTGGGATAGCTGGGTCAAATGGTGGGTCCATTCCAAGTTTTCTAAGGAATCTCTACACTGCTTTCCAGAGAGGCTGCACCAATTTGCAACGCCACCAGCCATGTATGAGTGTACCTTTTTCCCACATCCTCGCCAACACCTATTGCTGCTTGTATTCTTCATAATAGACATTCTAATTGGGGTGAGATGGAATCATAGGGTAGTTTTCATTTGCATTTCTCCTATTACTAGAGATGTTGAACATTTTTTCATTTATCTGTTCATTGCTTGTAGATCTTCTTCTGTGAAGTGTCTGTTCATTTCCTTAACCCATTTGTTGATTGGGTTATTTGTATTCTTGGTATAGAGTTTTATGAGTTCTTTATATATTCTGGAAATTAGCACTCTATCTGAAGTATGAGTGGCAAAGATATTCTCCCACTCTGTAGGCTCTCTCTTCACATAGCTGATAGTTTCATTTGCTGAGAGGAAACTTTTTAGTTTGAATCTATCCCATTTATTGATTCTTGCTTTTATTTCTTGTGCTTTGGGAGTCATGTTAAAGAAGTCTGATCCTAAGCTGACATGTTGAAGATTTGGACCTACTTTTTCTTCTGTAAGATGCAGGGTTTCTGGTCTGATTCCAAGGTCCTTGATCCATTTTGAGTTGAGTTTTGTGAAGTGTGAGAGATATGGGTTTAGTTTCATTCTGTTGCGTACGGATTTCCAATTCTCCCAGCACCATTTGTTGAAGAGGCTATCTTTTCTCCATTGCATATTTTTGGCCCCTTTGTCTAGTATGAGAAAATTGTATTTCTTTGGGTTTGTGTCCATGTCCTCTATTCTGTACCATTGATCTACCTGTCTATTTTGGTACCAATACTATGCTGTTTTTGTTACTATTGCTTTGTAATAGAGTTGAAGATCTGGTATTGCAATACCCCCTGCTCTACTCTACCTACTAAGGATTCCTTTAGCTATTCTGGGTTTCTTATTCTTCCAGATGAATTTCATAATTGCTTTTTCTATTTCTGTAAGGTACGTCATTGGTATTTTAATTGGAATTGCATTGAATCTGTATAGCACTTTTGGTAGTATGGTCATTTTGACAATATTAATTCTACCTATCCAAGAACATGGGAGATCTTTCCATCTTCTAGGAATTTCTTTAATTTCTTTCTTTAGTGTTCTGTAGTTCCTTTCTAGAGGTTTTTCACCTCTTTTGTGAGATTGATTCCCAAGTATTTTATTGTTTTCAAAGCTATTGTGAATGGGGTGGTTTTCCTAACTTCTCTTTCTGAGGATTCATCATTTATGAATAAAAAAGAATTAGATTTATGAGCATTGATTTTATATCCTGCTACTTTACTGAATTCACTTATGAGTTCTAAAAGTTTTCTGGAGGAATTTCCTGGTTCCTCTAAATATATAATAATGTCAACAGCAAATAGGGATAGTTTGAGTTCTTCTTTTCCTATTCATATCCCTTTAATTTATATGGTCTGTCTAATTGCTCTGGCTAGAGATTTGAGGACAATGTTAAATAGAAGTGGTGAAAGAGGGCATCCCTGACTTGTTCCAGTTTTGGGGGGAATGCTTTCAGTTTCTCACCATTTAGAATGATATTGGCCATGGGATTAGTGTAGATGGCCTTTACAATGTTAAGGAATGTTCCTACTATCCATAATTTTTCCAGTGTTTTGAGCATGAAGAGTTGCTGTTTTTTATCAAATTATTTTTCTGCATCTATCACAATAATCATGTGATTATTGACTTTAATCTGTTGATATGGTGAATTACATTTATTGATTTCTGAATGTTGAAACAACATTCCCTGCATCCCTGGGATCAAACCCACTTGATCGTGGTGCACTACCTTTTAATATATTTTTGTATGTGATTAGCTAAGATTTTGTTGAGAATTTTTGCATCAATGTTCATTAAGGTTATTTGTCTGAAATCTTCCTTCCTCGATGTGTCTCTGTCTGGTAAAGGTATCAGGGTGATATTCGCTTCATAGAATGAGTTTGGGAGGGTTCCCTCCTCTTCTATTTTATGGAATACTTTGAGGAGTATTGGAATGAGCTCTTCTTTAAAGGTTTTGTAGAACTCAGCTGAGAACCCTTCTGGTTCCGGACTTTTCTTTGTTGGTAGGCTTTTGATGACTTCTTCTATTTCATTACTTGAAATTGATTTATTTAAGTTGTGTATGTCCTCCTCGTTCAGTTTAGGTAATTCATATGTCTCTAGAAACCTGTTGATGTCTTCGAGATTTTCTATTTTGTTGGAGTATAGATTTTCAAAATAACTTCTAATTATGTTTTATATTTCACTCATGTCTGTCATGATATTTCCTTGTTCATTTCGAATTTTAGTAATTTGAGTTTTCTCTCTCCTTCTCTTTGTTAGTGTGGCTAAGAGTTTATCAATTTTGTTTATTTTTTCAAAGAACCAACTCTTTGTCAATTTTTTCGATTGTTTCCTTTGTTTCAGTTTCGTTGATTTCAGCTCCATTTTAACTATTTCCTGTTCTTCTACTACTTTTGGTTTTACTCTGTTCTTCTTTTTCTAGGGCTTTGAGCAGTGTTAGATCATTTATATGTTGTTTTTTTTTATTTATTGAATGTGTTCCATGAAATAAAGTTTCTTCTAAGTACTGCTTTTTAGTGTCCAGAGATTTTTTTATTATTATTATTGTATACAAATGGGATACATGTTGTTTCTCTATTTGTACATGGAGTCAACACATACCATTTGTGTAATCATACGTTTACATAGGGCAATGATGTTTGATTCATTATTTTTTTCCCTTCCCCCCACCCCTCCCACCCCTCTTTTCCCTCTATACAGTCCTTCTTTCCTTCATTCTTACCACACTCCTTATCCCTAACCCTAAACCTAACCCTAAACCTAATGCTAACCCTTCCCACCCCCCAATATATGTACTCATCCGCTTATCAGTGAGATCATTCGTCCTTTAGTTTTTTGAGATTGGCTTATCTCACTTAGCATGATATTCTCCAATTTCATCCATTTGCCTGCAAATGCCATAATTTTATCATTCTTCATTGCGGAGTAATATTCCATTGTATATATTATGCCACAGTTTCTTTATCCATTCATCAACTGATGGGCATCTAGGTTGGTTCCACAATCTGGCTATGGTGAATTGAGCAGCAATGAACATTGATGTGACTATACCTCTGTAGTATGCTGATTTTACGTCCTTTGGGTATATGCCAAGGAGTGGGATAGCTGGGTCAAATGGTGTTTCCATTCCAAGCTTTCTGAGGAATCTCCACACTGCTTTCCAGAGTGGCTGCACTAATTTGCAACCCCACTAGCAATGTATGAGTGTTCCTTTTTCACCACATCCTCGCCAACACCTATTGTGGTTGTGTTCTTCATAATCGCCATTCTAATTGGGGTGAGATAAAATCTTAGGGTAGTTTTGATTTCCATTTCCCTTATTACTAGGGATGTTGAACATTTTTTCATATATCTGTTGATTGCTTACACATCTTCTTCAGTGAAGTGTCTGTTCATTTCCTTAGCCCATTTGTTGATTGGATTATTTGTATTCTTGGTGTAGACTTTTTGAGTTCTTTATAGATTCTGGAAATTAGCGCTCTACCTGAACTATGGTTGGCAAAGATATTCTCCCACTCTGTAGGCTCTCTCTTCACATTGCTGATAGTTTCCTTTGCTGAGAGAAAGCTATTTAGTTTGAATCTATCCCAGTTGTTCATTCTTGCATTTATTTCTTGTGCTATGGGAGTCCTGTTAAGGAAGTCTGATCCTAAGTCAACAAGTTGAGGATTTGGACCTACTTTTTCTTCTATAAGATGCAGGGTCTCTGGTCTGATTCCGAGATCCTTGATCCATTTTGAGTTGAGTTTTGTGTAGGGTGAGAGATAGGGGTTTAATTTCATTCTGTTGCATATGGATTTCCAGTTTTCCCAGCACCATTTGTTGAAGAGGCTATTTTTTCTCCATTTCATAATTTTGGCCCCTTTGTCTAGTATGAGAAAATTGTATTTATTTGTGTTTGTGTCCATGTCCTCTATTCTGCACCATTGATCTACCTGTCTATTTTGGTACCAATACCATGCCGTTTTTGTTACTATTGCTTTGTAGTAGAGTTGAAGATCTGGTATTGCAATACCCCCTGCTTCGTTCTTGCTACTTAGGATTGCTTTAGCTATTCTAGGTTTTTTATTCTTCCAGATGAATTTCATAATTGCTTGCTCTATTTCTGCAAGGTACATCATTGGGATTTTAATTGGAATTGCATTGAATCTGTATAGCAGTTTAGGTAGTATGGCCATTTTGACAATATTAATTCTGCCTATCCAGGAACATGGGAGATCTTTCCATCTTCTAAGGTTTTCTTTAATTTCTTTCTTGAGTGTTCTGTAGTTCTCATTGTAGAGGTCTTTCACCTCTTTTGTGAGATTGATTCCCAAGTATTTTATTTTTTTCGATGCTATTGTGAATGGGGTAGTTTTCCTAAATTCTCTTTCTGAGGATTCATCACTTATGTACAAAAATGCATTGGATTTATGAGCATTGATCTTGTAACCTGCTACTTTACTGAATTCACTTATGAGTTCTAAAAGATTTCTGGTGGAATTTCCAGGTTCCTCTAAATATATAATCATGTCATCTGTGAACAGGGATAGATTGAGTTCTTCTTTTCCAATTCGTATCCCTTTAATTTCTTTGGTTTGTCTAATTGCTCTGGCTAGAGTCTCAAGGATGATGTTGAATAGAAGTGGTGAAAGAGGGCATCCCTGCCTTGTTCCAGTTTTTAGGGGGAACGCTTTCAGTTTTTCACCATTTAGAATGATATTGGCCATGGGCTTAGCATAGATGGCCTTTATAATGTTAAGGAATATTCCCACTATCCCTATTTTTTCTAGTGTTTTGAGCATGAAAGGGTGCTGTATTTTATCAAATGCTTTTTCTGCATCTATTGAAATAATCATGTGATTCTTAACTTTAAGTCTGTTGATATGGTGAATGACATTTATTGATTTTCGAATGTTGAACCAACCTTGCATCCCTGGGATAAAACCCATTTGATCGTGGTGCACTATCTTTTTAATATATATTTGTATGAATTTGCTAAAATTTTGTTGAGAATTTTTGCTTCGATGTTCATTAAGGATATTGGTCTGAAATTTTCTTTCCTCGATGTGTCTCTGTTTGTTTTAGGTATCAGGGTGATATTGGCTTCATAGAACGAGTTTGGGAGGGTTCCCTCCTCTTCTATTTCATGAAATACTTTGAGAAGTATTGGAATGAGCTCTTCTTTAAAGGTTTTGTAGAACTCGGCTGAGAACCCATCTGGTCCCAGACTTTTCTTTGTTGGTAGGCTTTTGATGACCTCTTCTATTTCATTGCTTGAAATTGGTTTATTTAAGTTGTGTATGTCCTCCCTGTTCAGTTTAGGTAATTCATATGTCTCTAGAAATTTGTTGATGTCTTCGAGGTTTTCTGCTTTGTTGGAGTATAGATTTTCAAAATAGCTTCTAATTATGTTTTGTATTTCACTTGTGTCGGTTGTGATGTTTCCTTGTTCTTTCCGAATTTTAGTAATTTGAGTTTTCTCCCTCTTTCTCCTTGTTAGTGTGGCTAAGGGTTTATCAATTTTGTTTATTTTTTCAAAGAACCAACTGTTTATTTTGTTAATTTTTCCAATTGTTTCTTTTGTTTCAATTTCGTTGATTTCGGCTCTGATTTTAACTATTTCCTGTCTTCTACTACTTTTGGTATTGGTCTGCTCTTCTTTTTCTAGGACTTTGAGCTGTAGTGTTAAGACGTTTATTTGTTGATTTCTACTTCTTTTTTTGAATGCACCCCATGAAATAAATCTTCCTCTAAGTACTGCTTTCATAGTGTCCCAGAGATTTTGATATGATGTGTCTTTGTTCTTGTTTACTTCTAAGAATTTTTTATTTCCCTCCTGATGTCTTCTGTTATCCAATCATCATATAATAGTGTATTATTTAATCTCCAGGTATTGGAGAAGTTTCTGTTTTTTATTCTGTCATTTATTTCTAATTTCAATCCATTATGATCTGATAGAGTACAAGATAGTATCTCTATCTTCTTGTATTTGCTAACAGTAGCTTTGTGGCATAAAATATGGTCTATTTTAGAGAAGGATCCATGTTCTGCTGAGCAGAAAGTGTATTCGTTCTTTGTTGGATGGTATATTCTATATATGTCGGTTAAGTCTAAATTGTTGATTGTGTTATTGAGATCTATGGTTTCTTTATTCAATTTTTGTTTGGACGATCTATCCAGTGGTGAGAGAGGTGTGTTAAAATCGCCTAGTATTATTGTGTTGTGGTCTATTTGATTTCTGGAATTAAGAAGGATTTGTTTGATGTCCGTGGATGAGCCAATGTTTGGGGCATAGATATTTATGATTGTTATGTCTTGCTGATTTATGCTTCCCTTAAGCAGCATGTAATGTCCTTCTTTATCCCTTCTGACTAGTTTTGGCTTGAGTCCACATTATCTGAAATGAGAATGGATACTCCAGCTTTTTTCCTGTGTCCGTGTGCATGGTTTGTTTTTCCCCATCCTTTCATCTTTAGTCTATGGGTTCTCTTTCTATAAGATGAGTCTCTTGCAGGCAGCATATTGTTGGATTTTTCTTTTTAATCCAATCTGCCAGTCTATGTCTTTTGATGGATGAGTTCAGGCCATTAGCATTCAGGGTTATTATTGTGATATGATTTGTATTCCCAGTCATTTGACTCATATTTGTTTTTTGACATGATTTGTTTTCTCCTTTATTTGGCTATTCCTTTAGGCTAGCGCCTCCTGCTGCTGATTTGCATCGCTGTTGTTCATCTCTTCCTCATGGAATATTTTGCTGAGTATGTTCTGTAATGCTGGCTTTCTTTTTGCAAATTCCTTTAGCTTTTGTTTATCATGCAAGGATCTTATTTCATCGTCAAATTTGAAGGTAAGTTTTTCTGGGTATAAGATTCTTGGTTGGCATCCATTTTCTTTCAGGGCTTGGTAAATGTTGTTCCAAGCCCTTCTAGCTTTTAGGGTCTGGATTGAAAAATCTGCTGATATTCTTATTGGTTTCCCTCTGAATGTAATTTCATTCTTTTCTCTTGCGGCCTTTAAAATTCTGTCTTTATTTTGTATGTTAGGTATCTTCATAATAATGTGCCTTGATGTGGGTCTGTTGTAATTTTGTATATTTGGAGTTCTATAAGCCTCTTGTACTTGGTTTTCCATTTCATTCTTCAGATTTGGGAAATTTTCTGATATTTTTTAATTGAATAGATTGTTCATTCCTTTGGTTTGTTTCTCTAAGCCTTCCTCAATCCCAATAATTCTCAAATTTGGCCTTTTCATGATATCCCATAATTCTTGTAGATTCTGTTCATGATTTCTTACCATCTTCTCTGTTTGGCCAACTTTGTTTTCAAGATTAAATATTTTTTCTTCAATGTCTGAGGTTCTGTCTTCCAGGTGTTCTATCCTATTGGTTATGCTTTCTATGGAGTTTTTAACTTGATTTATTGTTTCCTTCATTTCAAGTATTTCAGTTTGTTTTTTTTTTCAGTATCTCTAACTCTTTATTGAAATGATCTCTTGCTTCCCGTATTTTCTCTTTTAACTGTTGATTGGTGCGATCATTTAATGTCTGCATTTGCTCTTTCATCTCCTCCTTCAATGCCTGCATTTGCTCTTTCATCTCCTCATTTGCTTCTCTGATTGTTTGAATTATGTACATTCTGAACTCCCTTTCTGACATTTCTTCTGCTGTGCTGTCATTGGGTTTTATTGATATAGTATCTCTGTTTGTTTGGGACATTTTCCTCCCTTGTTTTCTCATATTGGTCAGCTGTCAGTGGGACCCTGAGATATTGCAGATTTCCTCTATTGGCTTATAGTGTCCCTGTAGATTTCCAGTGTATTACCTCCCAGCCTTCAGTAGCCTGAAGTCTTGGAGGAACTTGATAATGCAGTGCTTCCGAAGAAAGCTGCCCCTAGCCCCTACTGGTTCCAGGGCTTGGAGCTGGCTCTGTGCAGAAAGGCTCTCACTGGGGGCCTACACCATGCAGCTGGCTGTGTGGGGGAAGCCCACCACCGGAGTGTGGAAGGCTACCTTGGGAAGACTCTAGCTGCCCTACCCTGCTATGATAACCCCACCCCTATCTGTGCCTGGCGCCCAGGCCTTATTTCGCCCAGTGGGGGCGACTCACCCCGTGACTCTATTTTTGTCCAAGTCTCTCGATGACTCCCCTTTTTGAGTCCTGGGGTCTGGAGCGACTGGAGATGAAGTCACCCTCTAGTCCGCCATCTTGGATCGCCCCATGGAAAAAGCCTGCGGCCGGAGTGGGCAGAGCCGCCTGAAGAAGTCTCTGGCTGCCCTGCCCTGATCCCAGATGCTGCTTGGGGATCGAAGCTCTCCGTTGGCTCCGGGACTTGTGGCTGTCTCTTTGTAGAAAAGCTCTCACTGGGCGGTCTGTTCCAAGAAGCTAGCCTTGAAAGGCACTTCCCACTGCAGGGGTCCAGGCTGCTTGGGGAGGTCGCTGGCTGCCCTGTCCTGGTCCCTGAAGCCTCTTGCGGGCCAGAGTATGCCGTGCTGGCTCCGGGACTTGGAGCTTGTTCTGATCAGAAAGGCTCTCAGTAGGGGGCCTGCTCCAAGAACCTGGAGAAGCTGGCTCTGTGGTAGGGGCCCAGCACCGGAGTGCGCAGGGCTGCCTGTGGAAGACTCTAGCTGCCCTGCCCGGCTCCGATAAGCCACCTGTATATGGGCCTGCCACCTGGGCCGAACTTTACCCAGTGGGCAGACTCACCCGTGGCTCTATTTTGGTCCGAGTCTCTCAATGCCTCCCCTTCTTAACTCCTGGGTTCTGGAGCGACTGGGGATGCAGTCCTTCTCTAGTCCACCATCTTGGATCTCGCCCTGTGGAAAGAGCCTGCGGCCAGAGTGGGTAGAGCTGCCTGAAGAAGTCTCTGGCTGCCCTGCCCTGATCCCAGATGCTGCTTGCGGATCGAAGCTCTCTGTTGGCTCGGGGACTTGTGGTTGTCTCTATGTAGAAAAGCTCTCACTGGACGGTCTGTTCCGAGAAGTTAGCCTTGAAAGGCACCTCCCACCGCAGGGGTCCAGGCTGCTTGGGGAGGTCCGTGTCCAGAGATTTTGATATGATGTTTCTTTGTTCTCATTTACCTCTAAGAATTTTTTTATTTCCCTCCTGATGTCTTCTGTTATCCATTCATCATACAATAGTATATTATTTAATCTCTGGGTTTTGGAGTAATTTATGTTTTTTTTTCTGTCATTTATTTCTAATTTCAATCCATTATGATCTGATAGAATACAAGGTAGTGTCTCTATCTTCTTGTATTTGCTAACATTAGCTTTATGGCATAAAATATGGTCTATTTTAGAGAAGGATCCATGTGCTGCTGAGAAGAAGGTGTATTTGCTCTTTGTTGGATGGTATATCCTATAAATGTCTGTTAAGTCTAAATTATTGATTGTGTTATTGAGATCTATGATTTCTTTATTCAAATTTTGTTTGAAAGATCTGTCCAGTGTTGAGAGAAGTGTGTTAAAATCAACTAGTATTATTGTGTTGTGATCTATTTGATTTCTGAAATTGAGAAGGATTTGTTGGATGTACATGGATGAGCCACTGTTTGGGGCATAGATATTTATGATTGTTATATCTTGCTGATTTATGCTTCCCTTAAGCAGTATGAAATGTCCTTCTTTATTCCTTCTGACTAACTTTGGCTTGAAGTCCACATTATCTGATATGAGGATGGATACTCCGGCTTTTTGGCTGTGTCCATGTGCATAGTACGTTTTCCCCATCCTTTCACCTTTAGTCTGTGGGTATCTCTTTCTATGAGGTGAGTCTCTTGCAGGCAGCATATTGTTGGGTCTTTCTTTTTAATCCAATCTGCCAGTATGTCTTTTGATTGATGAGTTCAGGCCATTAACATTCAGGGTTATTGTTGCGATATGATTTGTATTCCCGTTCATTTGACTCTCTTTTTATCTTTTGGCATGACTTGGTTTCTCCTTTATTTGGCTATTCCTTTAGTCTAGTTCCTCCCTTTGTTGATTTACATCATTGTATTTCATCTCTTCCTTATGGAATATTTTGCTGAGAATATTCTGTAGTGCCTGCTTTCTATTTGTAAATTCTTTTAGCTTATGTTTATCTTGGAAGGATTCTATTTCGTCGTCAAATCTTAAAGTAAGTTTTCCTGGGTATAAGATTCTTGGTTGGCATCTGTTTTCTTTCAGAGCTTGAAAATGTTGTTTCAGCCCCTTCTAGCTTTTATGGTCTGGATTGAAAGATCTGCTGATATCTGTATGGTTTCCACCTGAAAGTAATTTGATTATTTTCTCTCGCAACCTTTAAAATTCTGTCTTTATTTTGTATGTTAGGTATTTTCATTATAATGTGCCTTGGTGTGAGTCTATTTTACTTTTGTATATTTGGAGTCCTATAATCCTCTTGTATCTGGTTTTCCATTTAGTTCTTCAGATGTGGGAAATTTCCTGATATTATTTCATTGAATGGATTATTCACTCCTTTGGTTTGTTTCTCTAGGTCTTCCTCAATCCCAATAATTCTCAAATTTGGCCTTTTCATGATATCGCATAATTCTTATAGATTCTGTTCATGATTTCTTACCATCTTCTCTGTTTGTTCAACTTTGTTTTCAAGATTAAATATTTTGTCTTCAATGTCTGAGGTTCTGTCTTCCAGGTGTTCTATCCTATTGGTTATGCTTTCTATGGAGTTTTTAACTTGGTTTATTGTTTTCTTCATTTCAAGTATTTCTGTTTGTTTTTTTCAGTATCTCTAACTCTTTATTGAAATGATCTCTTGCTTCCCGTATTTTCTCTTTTAACTGTTGATTGGTGCGATCATTTAATGCCTGCATTTGCTCTTTCATCTCCTCCTTCAATGCCTGCATTTGCTCTTTCATCTCCTTGTTTGCCTCTCCGATCATTTTAATTATGTATATTCTGAACTCCCTTTCTGACATTTCTTCTGCCATGCTGTCTTTGGATTTTATTGATGTAACATCTAGGTTTGTTTGGGAGATTTTCTTCCCTTGTTTTCTCATATTGGTCAGGTATCTACCCCTCTAGTAGTGAAACTCTATTGACTTATAGTGTCCCTGTGGATTTCTTGTAACTTGTCTCCTAGCCTTCAGTAGCCTGAAGTATTGGAGGAACTTGATAATGCTGCGATACACAAGGAAGCTGCCCCTCTAGGGCTGTTGGCCTTCAGGTGGGGTATACTCCCTGCTGGTGGGAAGAGACACCTCCACTTGTTGACTGATGGTCAGTCAAAAGGGAGACTTAACTGTGGACTGGGGCATGGCTGGTATGGCCCTGTATCTCTGGATCTACCACCCTCATGGAAAAGCCTTGCCCAGTGGGGAAGACTCACCCAGTGGGGATGTCTTGCTGGTCAGCTCTCCTCCGAGCATTTCCCTTCAATCCAGAACTACAACCTGGGCTGGGCAGCCCTCCTCTTTGATGTTCCTGGGGCTTTGGACCTACCTCCTGGTCCAGGGAGCCTCGCCCTGATTTTGAGACTCTTGATGGACAGCCCTCTTCTGCGATGTTCCCTGGGCACAGAAATGTCACCTCTTCTGGGGTCCTGGCCCTGCGAGGGACTCTCTCTCTGATCGGCCCTCCTCTATGATGTTCCCTTGGAACTCGACCTACTGCCTAGGCCTGGGACCCTTGCTCTGCACTGAAGCCTCTTGCTGGGCGGTCCTCCTGTACAATGCTCCTGGTTGTCTGGATTCATGGCTCCAGTGGGGGAGTCTCACTGGGCAACTCTACTCCATGGAGTTCACTGCAATCTGGGACTACTAACTGATCCAGGGAGCCTAGCCCAGTGGAAGATACTCACCTGGCTGCTCTGAGTTAGTCCTGAGTCTCTTAATACTTCCTCTTCTTGATTCCTGAGTCCTGTCAAAGGGCCTCCAGTCTCCTGTAGGTGTCTCAGGAAGGGAGCTGCCCTTCCAGTGATGATGGCCACGCCCTCAGGAATAATTCAAAATGCCTGCACCAGCCTCCAAAGAAGCCTGGGGCCCCAGCTAGGGGGCGCTGAGACAGCACAGAGGCAAGTGCAGTAGGGGGGCAGGCAGGCAGGCTCAGCGATGGTGTCTGACCTCGATGTGGGGGTCTGGTGGGCCAGCTAGCTCCGTGATGGCATCCTACCTTGGCTTGGGGAACAGGCAGGCAGGTTAACTCTGCCCGATGGCATCTGACCTCGGCTTGGGAACAGATGGGCAGGTTATGGTGTTTAATTTAATCTCTCCTTTTTTGATTGAGATTGTTTCCAACTTTTGTGATGTTAAACAATGTTCAGTAGTAATCAACTTATATGTAACTTTTGGTACTTGTGTATGAATATCATTAAGATAAACTTAGAACCATTGGATCAAAAATAAGCATCTTTAATTAGAGGAATGCAAATTAAAATAATATTGAGATTCCATTTCACTCCAGTCAGAATGGCAAGTATCAAGAATATAAGTAACAATAAATGTTGGCGAGAATGTGGGAAAAGAGGTACACTCATGCATTGCTGTTGGGACTGCAAATTGGTTCAACCATTATGGAGAACAGAATGAAGATTCCTCAGAAAACTTGGAATGGAACCACCATTTGACCCAGTTATACCAATCAGTATATACTCAAAGAACTTAAAATCAGCATACTACAGTGATGCAGCCACATCAATGTTTTTAGCAGCTCAATTCGCAATAGCTAACTTATGGAACCAAACTAGGTGCCCTTCAACAGATGAGTGGATAAAGAATATATATGGAACATTACTCAGTCATAAAGAAGAACTAAATTATGGCATTTGCTGGTAAATGGATGGAAATGGAGACTATCACGCTATGTGAAATAAACCAATCCCCAAAAACCAAAGCTCAATTATTCCTTCTGATATGCAGATGCTAACACAATAAGGGAACAGGGAGGGAATAGAAGTTCATTAGGTTAGACAAAGGGAAATGAAGGAAAGGGAGGCAGGATAGGAATAGGAGAGACAGTAGAAAGAATTGGTTATAAATTTCCTATGTTCATATGTGAATACATGACCAGTGTAACTCCACATCATGTTCAACTACAAGAATGGGATCCTAATTAGAATAAGCTATTCTCCATATATTTATAATATGTCAAAATACATTCTACTGCCATGTATATCTAAAAAGAGTAAATTAAAAAAGAAAAAGTATATGCTTTTTTAATTTGGATATATATTGTCAAATACAGGATTTTTCTGAATGCACAGCATGGAAGGGATGTTCTATTAAGAGATGTGTTTTAGACAGCCTACTTGGAAGTATATCCTTCTACCTCTACAATGTTTATATCTATATATGTGTCCCAAGAGGTAATTTTTCTTCTATATTTCTTAGAGTTGTGATCCAAGATGTTCTATGCTTCATCATCTTCTGTTGTAGAAGAGACTAAATGACTTCCACCTCCTTCAATCTATCCTGCAGAACATCACCAGAGTAAACTACCCTTAATGCCATTTTAATCATATTACCCATTCTTTTGAAAACCTGAGTTAGCATGAGATTATGTTCAATTTTTATTTTTTCTTCTTATTTTTCTATTTTGCAAGTATTTTAAAATTTGTATTTCTTTTACTTTATTTTTAATTTACAAATAGTAATTGCATACATTTATGAGATAGTGTGGTATTACAATATATGTATACATTGTGAAATGATCAAATCAGGTTAATTAACATACCTATCACCTCAAATATTTATTACACTGCTTGGCATATAACCCTGCATATAGTAGGGATAAATACATATTTGAGATCATTATGCAAATTGCTAATTTGTATTATGAAGAATAATGTGCATGCTATAAGTCTTAACTGCTGAAACAGTTTCAGGTGTGGATGATCCCTGTGTGGTATAAATATCATTGAATGCAAAAGAGAAAACATCAAGATTAACTTAGAGTGGGCCAGGGTTGTGGCTCAGTGTAGAGCATTTCCCTGGTACTTGTGAGGCACTGGATTTGATCCTCAGCACCACATAAAAACAAGTAAATAAAATATACAAAAAGATGTAAATTGGAGCCAGGAAGAAAGTATCTCTTGGATTAAGCTAAGCACAACCAGTAATAAATAAAACAGACTATTCCTATTTCTATTATTGATAATATTAGTGCTATTAATTTGAAAAAGGCAATAATGAGCTTGCCTTTTTAAGTTAATGTGCCTCAAACACTATGATAAATTCTTTATATACTATTTTTATTGTAATTATTAGCTATTAATTGTACATTTTAGTGGGGTGTCAGAGGGGAAAATAAGATAGAACATATATATTTATTTGATTTAACCTCTTCTCATTTAAACAGATTAGTTAAGTCATATCTCCTTCTAAATGAAATTTTGAATACCTTGACCAAGATCAAAGAATAACTACATAATTTATGTAAAGGGTAAATTTAGGAGTAATAAACAGGGAAGAAAAGGAACTTGTCTTGAAGCTTTGTTGTCAAACACATTATCTTAAGTTGTAGATGTGGCTTTAATTGGTGGCTAATGGGATCTCTAGTCAGGGTGAACCCCCATTGCTAACCTACAAATATTTTGCTGGGGTTTGAATATAGATGGTCTGAATTCAGACTATGAAGTATAGGATCACAATACTCCCTTTCAAATCTGCATTTTAAACAGGTACTCAAGCACTCTACCCTGGGAGGTGGGCTCTGAGATTTGCTCAGGCCTTTAACTTTAATTTTACATATTATTACAAAAGGGACTTCAATTTGGAAATTTTGTTTAATAAAGCAGTGATACTTTTGCAAAACAATTGAAGGTACTTCAGATTTATGTTTGCGGAGATTCTAGGTCATTGTATCCAGTGTTTTTTCTTGGCTGCCCAAAGGCAGCGAGTGATCTTTGAGGAGGACTTTCTTCATACATCCATCAGTGTGACTTCTTATTTCCTGTCCCCCAAGAACATCCAGTTGACTGATAACCTCTACAAAGCAGATGATTTCTGTCTGCTCAGAGAGTTCTGCAAAATGGAGAGTGAGATGGCTGCTAAGCTTCTTCCTAGAAAACTAACCACATCACCTTGTCAACTCCCAAGGCAACTAAGACATAAGATAAACTATGGGGATTTGAAAAAGTTTCTAAGTAGCAAAGGTACTTGAAGCCCCTAACTATAGAGATTGTCGCATTTTTGTCACTCAAATCGCAGGGCCTGTTACTCTGTGAGAAGTGAAAATTCCTTAGTGAGCAAGTTATTGTGCAAGGTCTGCCCATTAGCCAATTGCTGAACTAGTGACAACACAGGAGCCCTATGGGTTTTGGAACTGTGCTGATTCCTGTCTTTATGCTATAGTACTTAAACCAAAAAAGGCACATGATGACTCAGGTCTTATATTTTTATTTTTATATGCCCTGCTTATCCAAACATAGAAAAAGCAAATGCTGCACACTGATCCCTCCTGCTTATTTGCCTGTGCTGTAAAGTTCAATCAGTACCTACAAAGAGGTACTAAAACTTAAGGGAGGAGACCCAGAGGGTTTAGAAATATGTTGTTACCAGTGAATGCTCCAATACATTACTCAATAACCCTTTCTTAAATATTTGTGGTCCTTAGTAATTCACAATTAGAGAAAGTCATAATTCTCCTTCAACAGCTGCTTTTGTTTGATGAAAACTAGATGGCCACAAATCTGCCATAAGGGAGTGATTTCACTCAAATTGACAGGTTTGTGGTTCCCTGGTAGTTTCTGAGTGGCATTCACTTTCAGAATGAATGTTCAGACTTTTCAAGCTATAAGGAGTTCAACTGAATGAATGGTAAGATATTTATTGAAAGATACAAGGATGACCTGAGATATATTATCATTATCCATGAGGGACATCTTGATTCCAAAGAAGACAATGTGAACTTAATGACACAGGACTTTCAAGCAAAAGAAAATGCAGCATATCATCAGCAAATAGAGAGGAACCAGGAAATTTCACCAGAAAACTTTTAGATCTCATAAGTGAATTCAGTAAAGTAGCGGGATATAAGATCAATGCACATAAATCGAAGGCATTTTTATATATAAGCGATGAATCTTCAGAAAGAGAAATTAGGAAAACTACCCCATTCACAATAGCTTCGAAAAAAATAAAGTATTTGGGAATCAATCTCACAAAAGAGGTGAAAGACCTCTACAATGAGAACTACAGAACACTAAAGAAAGAAATTCAAGAAAACCTTAGAAGATGGAAAGATCTCCCATGTTCTTGGATAGGAAGAATTAATATTGTCAAAATGGCCATACTACCAAAAGTGCTATACAGATTCAATGCAATTCCAATTAAAATCCCAATGATGTACCTTACAGAAATAGAGCAAGCAATTATGAAATTCATCTGGAAGAATAAAAAACCCAGAATAGCTAAAGCAATCCTTGGCAGAAAGAGTGAAGCAGGGGGTATCGCGATACCAGATCTTCAACTCTACTACAAAGCAATAGTAACAAAAACGGCATGGTATTGGTACCAAAATAGAAAGGTGGATCAATGGTACAGAATAGAGGACACGGACACAAACCCAAATAAATACAATTTTCTCATACTAGACAAAGGGGCCAAAAATATGCAATGGAGAAAAGATAGCCTCTTCAACAAATGGTGCTGGGAAAATTGGAAATCCATATGCAACAGAATGAAACTAAACCCATATCTCTCACCATGCACAAAACTAAACTCAAAATGGATTAAGGATCTCGGAATCAGACCAGAGACCTTGCATCTTATAGAAGAAAAAGTAGGTCCAGAGCTTCAACATGTCGGCTTAGGACCAGACTTCCTCAACAGGACTCCCATAGCACAAGAAATAAAAGCAAGAATTAATAACTGGGATAGATTCAAACTAAAAAGCTTTCTCTCAGCAAAGGAAACTATCAGCAATGCAAAGAAAGAGCCTACAGAGTGGGAGAAAATCTTTGCCAATCATACTTCAGATAGAGCGCTAATCTCCAGAATCTATAAAGAACTCAAAAAACTCTACACCAAGAATGTAAATAATCCAATTGACAAATGGGCTAAGGAAATGAATAGACACTTCACAGAAGAAGATGTACAAGCAATCAACAAACATATGGAAAAATGTTCAACATCTCTAGTAATAAGAGAAATGCAAATCAAAACCACCCTAAGATTCCATCTCACCCCAATTAGAATGGCAATTATCAAGAATACAACCAACAACAGGTATTGGCGAGGATGTGGGGAGAAAGGTACACTCTTACATTGCTGGTGGGGTTGCAAATTAGTGCAGCCACTCTGGAAAGCAGTGTGGAGATTCCTTAGAAAACTTGGAATGGAAACACCATTTGACCCAGCTATCCCACTCCTTGGCCTATACCCAAAGGACTTAAAATCAGCATACTACAGAGATACAGCCACATCAATGTTCATAGCTGCTCAGTTCATAATAGCCAGATTGTGGAACCAACCTAGATGTCCTTCAATTGATGAATGGATAAAGAAAATGTGGTATATATATACAATGGAATATTACTCAGACATAAAGAATGATAAAATTATGGCATTTGCAGGCAAATGGATGAAACTGGAGAATATCATGCTAAGTGAGATAAGCCAATCTCAAAAAACCAAAGGAAGAATGATATCGCTAATAAGTGGATGATGACACATAATGGGGGTGGGAAGGGTTAGTGTTGGGGTTGGAGTTGGGTTTAGGGAGGGGGGCAGGAATGGAGGAAGGAAGGACTGTATAGATGGAGGGGAAGGGTGGGAGGGGAGGGGGGGAAGGGAAAAAATGGCAGAATGAATCAAACAACATTACCCTATGTAAATTTATGATTACACAAATGGTATGCCTTTACGCCATGTACAAATAGAGAAACAACATGTATCCCATTTGTTTACAATAAAAAAAAAAAAAAAAAAAAAAAAAAAAGAAAATGCAGCAAAACTCTCTTCTCCTCAAGCTTGACAAAACTTCAGACTTCCTGTGTAAAAAGGACTTGCATTGTGCTGAGATTTTGTTTTGCTCATTTTCTCAAGTTTTATGGGTGCTTCCATTAGGCCACCAGTTCCTGACTGAGAGAGTGTATTGGTAATCTTAGCTCTAGTAATTAGTGGGGTTAAGAAATAAACTACCATGCCCAGGCTGGAATCCAGCCACAAGTTAGGGACCCCTAGTTTGTTCCCCATTTCTAATTAGCTACTAGGTATGCCAGTGGTTTGGTGTTTAAAGATACTTAGGTATCTGGCTTGTCCCTGGATTTCAGCTTTCACTGTATGCTGCCATCACAGTGCAGATGGAGTTCATAATTTTTGCTTTGGTCCTTGAAGTTAAAGAGCTTATATTCTAATGACAGACTACATGATTTTTATTCTAATTTTATCACTGACTTACTATGAGAATTTGTACAAATAACTTTTGACTTTAATTTTTAAAACTGCAAAATTAGGATAAAATTATAAATGCCTCACAGAGTCATTGGGAAGAGTAAATAAGATAATACATTTAATGTACTTAACAGAGTAATTTAACAAAGACATGGTAAATGTTACCTATTTTTACCATTATTTATAATCATTCAATTAAACTGCTTGGTACTCTGAACCCCTCCCTTACAGGTCAGGAACTTTTCCTGATCTGTGATCAGCACAATGACTGAATGGGGAGTTGTGACAAAGATCACAGCTAATGCTCTACCTTACCCTAGTCAGTTATTGCCTCTCCTTATACACAGATCTCCCAGATGATGACTACTATCCCCTTACCTATCTTCCATACATTCTACTCAGAATTGTATGATTCTGTCCACCTAATTAAAACATCTTTAGCCTGAATTGTGTCTAGGTATGTTATGTCTTTATCCATACAGCTGTCTCCTCAGCTCCAGCTCCATCAACTCTAATTGAATACCTATCCCCTCAGCTTTTATAACATTGGGTACTCACACGTGGCCCAGCAACAAGATCCCATATCTTTCTTCTCACTACCTCTTTAATATTGCCTCAAGTGAGTCTGAGTCATGCCAATAAATGATAGCCTAATGGACAGCTTTGGGGTTTCTTTTCCCTTTTTTCTTCAGTCAACAGATGAAAGAAAGATGAGGCTAATAACTTCATCTTCCATAGACGGAACAACCTAGGTGTATATCAGAAGTATGAAAAAAAAACCCACCTATTCTTGCCCCTCCTATTGTGTGTTAGTATCCACCTATCAGAGAGAACATTCTGCCTTTGGAGTTTTGGGACTGGCTTATTTCACTTAGCATGATGTTCTCCAGTTCAATCCATTTACCAGAAAATGCCATTTCATTCTTCTTTATGGCTCAGTAATACTCAATTGTGTATATATATATACACCACCTTTTCTTTATCCATTCATTTGTTGAAGGGCACCTAAGTTCGTTCCATAGATTAGCTATTGTGGATTGAGCTATAATTTCATTGGATTAGACAAAGTGGAATGAAGGAAAGAGAAGGGAAATGGAAATAGGAAAGATAATAGAATGAATTGGATATGACCGTCATATGTTCCTACATGAATACACAACCAGTGAAACTCCCTATCATATACAACCACAAGAATGGGATCCTAATTAGAAGTAGTTATATTCCATGTATGTATGATATGTCAAAATGCACTCTACAATCAGGCGTAGCTAAAAAGAATTTTAAAAACAAAGAAAGAGAAGTGGCTTTGGGAGGATTAAAGGGTTCCAAGTCACCATAAGTTTGCAGAAGGGAAGATGGTGAATAAGGAGAACATTAAAACCATGACCACCAAATCAACAAAAAATTTAAAGTCTCATAATTCTAAAGTTGGTGAGGATGCTGAACAATAGGAGTTTTATTCGTGACTCCAGTTTGTTCTTATAAACTTATAATTTGAGATATGTATCAGTGGACATAATTGATAAAGTGTCTTCAAGGAGTTTACATCCTACTAGGACAGAGAAAATGAACAAATAAAAATATCTACAATTGAAAATAAAGACCTCATTTTTGCTCTATCCTCAAAAATTTTTTTTCCTGTAGGCAGCTTGATGCCAAAAATCCCACAGCCAAAACACTGTCTCTAATTTAAGAACATGATCCTTTGTTTAGCCAAAACCCCGGGGGATGTCTAACATTAGTCTACCACAAACCATCACAATTTGCAAGTTCTAGCTTTCATTATTGTAATACTCATTTTCCCTATCTGATGGACCCATGTGTATATTGAAGCCACCCTCCTTTTGTAAGCAAATACTGAGTCAGTATTCTCATTATCAATATGTACTCCCACATACCCTAATCCTACTGAGCTTAAAAACCAGACTATAATCCTCCTTTCAATTGTACATGCTCCAAGTCATCAGTATGTCATTTCATATATGTAAAAAGTTATAAAAGTAAGCTGTTAACTTATTGACATTATTTAACTTGAAGTAAGTCAGAAAATAAAAGAAAATTGAAGTTTGAATAGGCTGATGTCTCCAATACCAATTCAGAGAGCTAGGAGATAACTTGCACAATGCCATGAAGATGTGCATGATTACTGTGTATACATGCACACTGTTAAATTAATACAAAAGGTATGTTTAAATGAAAAGGTTGAGAGATGAGGTAGGAAGACATCAGGTGAGGTGAGGTAGAACTAACAAAGATATACTTCTAAATAATAGTTTCTGGAAAAAAGGAAGTTAATGAAAATAGAAGAACAGAGACTCTTATGAAGGGGAAATGATGATGCCACAGGGCAAAGTAATTACAATTAGTCCAAAATTTCACATAAACATGTATGTAGAGAAGGGACATCAGCATGGCCTTAATATGTTACTTTTTGATATTCAGACATATTAATATAAAATGGCAACAATCTAGACTAGTTTTGTGTTCAGGAAATATGTATCTCTTTTTCTAGATATTTAGGTCCAAAGAGTTGTAATAAAAATAGTTTTACTTATTAAAGAGTTATGACTCAACCAAAGACAATGATCACAGCATCTTTCATGCAACATTTTAAAAAATTATCCTATTATGCAAATTTAAGTATGAAAATATATGCATAAAAAGTTTCCTTCTCATGCCTTTTCTGGCTAGCATGAATTTCCAAATCTATGTTCAAACAGGCAAATGTTTTCTTTTAGTTCCTGATGTAACTGTCTAGTGTTCTACAAGACACACACATATATGAATTATTCCTTTTGTCCTCCAATTTTTATAAAAATGGTAGTAATGTTAAGCATATTTCTCCATATCTTTTTTGCTCACTGAATTATATATTTTGGAGAGCTTTACCAGTAAATAGTTTATTCATTTTTGCAGCAGCATAATAGTCCATTTTATGTATATATCATGGTGTATACTTAGTCCCCTAAGGTAGGCATTTACATTGCTTTTGATATTATAAACAATGCTACAATTATTAATCAGGCACATACATTAAGACATTTTGTTTTGTACAGTAGGAGAGTATATCTGTACTTTAACATTATGGAAATGAATGCATTTGCATAGTGAAAGATATCACTGAATTGAACTTCATAAGGGTCATGACATTTGGCCAATTATCAACAATATGTAAGAATATCTATTTTCCCATGCCAGTTTCACTAGACTATGGATTTTTTCAGTCTTAAAGATGATAAATGGTATCTCAATATAGTTTGAATTATAAAATCCCTTATTATAAATAGAAAAGATACCTGACAATTACATACAAACAAGGGTCATGATTACTTCGTTTTCCATAAACTATCAGTCTATATTCTTTGCCTTCTTTTCTAATATCTTTTCATATTGATTTAGAGGTTTTTTTTATATATTGAGCTGAATAACTGTGTATATAAGTTGTCTCATTCTCTGATTTGCAGTGGGCTGTTCATTTCTTACATAAGGACTTTTATTACCAATTCTTGCTTTCACATATAAACTTGAAACATAAGGGTTATGCATTTCTCATGACACAACACTAAAAAAACACATCCTATTTCATCTTCATGATAGAAGCAGCTGAATATGTTCTGTGAGACAAGTATACAAGAAAGCAGTGTTATCATATAAAATTCAGGATAATCAGTAGTATTAGTCTATTTTCTATTCTTAATGCCACAACTCCACAGATTGGGTAAGTTATATAAAAAAAAAGAGGTTTATTGTGGCTCAGGGTTCTGGTCTAAGATGGAGGGGTCTCATCTGATGAAGGCCTTCTTGAAGTCAGACTCCTGAAGTGGCACAGGATATCACATGTCAAGGGACTGAGAGGTGTGAAACCTAGATAAACTGGCTTTTATAGATAAACTGACTTTTATAGCACTCAATTTGGAGCTAATTCATGAATACATTAATTTGCTAATTGCATAAATAATTGCATGAATGGATTAAATGAAGAGCCCTAATTGCCTTTTGAAGTCTCATGTGGTCCCACACCTTGATGTCTTACAATAGGGATTAAATTTCAACATGATTTTGGGAGGGAATATACTGTACTCAAACCTTAGCACCAGTTAAATTTGAATTGCAGGTAAACAAAACAATTTTTTTTCATTGCAGTACATCCCAAATGTTACATGGCATATATGTATACTAAAGACTATTCTTTGTTAACATAGAATCAAATTTAACTGAACATTCTATATTTTTATTTGGTAACTCGGGTAACCCTGATTTTATGTTCATTATTTTTTGAGACCAAGATCCCATGACCAGGCTGGGACTGTAGCTCAGTGGTAAAGCACTTGCCTAGCATGTGTGAGGCCCTGGGTTCCATCCTCAGCACCACATAAAAATAAATAACAAAGGCATACTGTCCATCTACAACTACAAAACAAATTTTAGAAAAAGATCCCATGACCATCACTTATTGATCTTGAATCATGTTTCCAACTGATAATATATAGAATTTAAAAATATGATTATAAAAATCCAGGATAGGAAAGAATTTCTTTAAAAGCATGGAATTCAATCATACATTTGATATATAAATGCTCTGTAAAATGCTCCTCCCACAGCCAAGCACTCATCCAACTCATTACTAGACACGTCCAGTGGCAAGAAATTGCTACTAGTGGATTAATGACAGTTCATTTGATGTTTTCACTGGTCATTTTGTAAACCATTTCTCAAACAAAATCTCTTTTCTTGAGGTTTCTCCTATTCTTCCTAGTCTAATGTCCTCTAAGTTAAATCATTTTTCCATATGCCATTCCTTCAAATGTTTAATGACAGTGGGCCAGTCTTGACATTATTTTTTCTGTTTGATAAATGTTTCCAGTTCCTTCAGCTATCTTTTGTAAAATATTATTTCAAGTCCTCTTATACACCAGCAAATATTGACTTTGTATCTTCTAATGTGTCAGTCACGTAACACCAATGAAAAGTATAAAATTTCTACTCAAGGACAGTCTTAGACTAAGTGGGAAATGAATGGAGGACAAACATATAACAAAGCTCTGTGACAAGGTCTATAAAAGTATGTGCCAGATCCTTTAAGGAGATGGAAGAGAGAGAGTTTAAATCTATCTGAAAGAGAGTGGGTGGCAGGGAAATGTTCGGAGAAGGCTTAGAGTGTCTTGTATGTTTCATAAGAATTCCCATTTGACCGAGTAGAGTAATGGCAGAAATTGATCATTCCAATCAGTATTTTAATGTTCTTGTGCTAGTTAACTTCTCTCAGATAGGATGTTAATCACTTCATTCTTGAAACACTAGGTTTTTATCATACCACACCCTATTCTGATCATTTTCCCTTTCACTGCTCCTTCTAGTCTTTTTTCTTTCCCTTCATTGTTTCTCTTCTCATCAAAAATTCTGTCTGCTGTATACTGCTTTTCTCACTCTATGTATTCCTTTTTAGCAATTTCATTTGCGTTTGTGGTTTCTATTGCTGTATGAAATATTGATGATTTCTAAAAATATATATTCATCCTGTACCTCTCCTCTAAGCTTCACACATATGTGTAAAATTCTTATTTGAGAAATCCACCTAGATAATTCACAAGCATTTCATATCCAATATGTCCAAACTGAAGACCTCGTCCCATGTTCATTACTCAGTTTACCTACACTCACCTATATTAGAAAACTGAGAAACTAGGGGTATTCCTATTTTCTTACTTATTTCATACATAAAATCAATTAATCCTACATTTCCATTCTCCTTTTTCGCTCTATGGAATCTTGCTTAAACTATTGTCTAAGTTCAGGCTTTCACTATCTATATATCAGACTTAAATAATACCTGTTGTGGTTTGGATAAATGGTGTCCCCAAAAACTCATGTGAGACAATGCAAGAATATTTAGAGGTAAAGTGATTAGATCATGAAAGATATAACATAGGTCACTGGAAT